>NW_010200923.1:0-49975 GCF_000695765.1 Mesitornis unicolor | reverse complement strand
ATGTTCTGTGATTCTGTGATTCTGTGATACACCCACTAGCACAATGGCCCCAAAGTGCTCCTGTTGCTCAGACCTTATCTTCTGGTTGCTCTGCTTTCCTTGCTCTTGCCAACATAGATAACTGCCTGAACCATTTCTTGTGACCACTCCAACCACATCTCACTCATCCATCTTCTGCTCTGTTCTCTGGGGGCTTGCAGTTGAATGGGTGAAGTGAGGATAAGGGAGAGCAACCACGGGGTGCTCGAGGCAGAGAGGAACATCCCAGATTAGAAGCACTTCCAAACAGCTTTGATGCATTATTTCTTGAAGCTTTGTCATTTTGGCTTGCTCCTGCTTTCACTTCAAAGGCCTGTTTCCTCAAATACCCAATTTGTGTGCGCTAGTTCAGTCTTTGGTTCTCTTCTGAAGCCAACCAATTATTTATTCCAAGAAGAAACTTAGACACACTGACAAGATCACCATGACATTCAGTCCAAATCAACAACATGAAGGTGTATAACATTATTGTTGTTTTTCTTCAACAATGACATTCTTCTAACAACATCTGAGCCAGTTCTGCATTCTATCTCTTCTCCACACTCTTGTGTCTTGCATGAGGCAGACAACATAATGCTGCAAAACACTGCTCTGCTGAGCTCTGACGTGACCTTTTCATTCTCTTTGTCCCTTTGAACTGAAACAGGGAGATAAGTAGAGCCCAGAGAAAACCAAAATCATAGAATCATAGAAAGTGTTGAGTTGGAAGGGACCACTGAAGCTCATCTAGTACACCCCCCCTCTTAGTAAGCGGAGACATTTTTAACTAGATCAGGTTGCTTAGAGCTCATCAAACTTGGCTTTTAATGTCTCCAGGGCTGAGGCCTCCACCAACTCAATGTTCCAAATGCACCTCAAAATGTTTCAAAGTACATCAATAATGACAGTTGTGTGACATACACATGACTGGTTTCCTCTGCAGGGTGCTAGGACTGGCCAGGGAGGACTTAGGCCAGCCCACATCTGCTGGGGTTTTCTCCACAGTGACGTAATTTCCAGCAGGTACCTCTGAGCAACAGACAGGTTGCTCAGTGATAAAAGAGAAGACAGTTATGCTTCCTCACTGCCTGAATTTTAGGTGGCAGTATGTGGGTACACCTTATATGTAAAGATTATGCAGCTATAACTCTGAATATTGTTTCTGGATATTTGAATTTTTGTTTATGAGGTTGGTAGTGCTGCGGTTTCAACGTGCAAAGCCGACTGGAAATTCTGTTATTATCAAAAATAGTTATTTAGTTTTCATGTCAGTCTACTTCCCAAAGTAATACTGAAGCAATCCTTTTGAATAAGCAGAAGCTTGTTCAGGTTGAAACTGAATTTAATACGCACCTCAGCTCTAGAAGCACAACCTGTGAAGTTGCCAGCAAAAGAAAAATTACTTTAATATTAGAAATGACTAATATCCAGAATCTTTAACTCCCTGTGTTTTCTGTTTTTATACTATTTTTATGCATGGACCAAGGTCAACTTGTCTTTAGTAGAAGATTCATACTACTCTATAGTTAAACAAAATGGAAAAATTGAAAGACAAATACCCAAGTCATTTATTTGAAGATTGTTTTTGTTTTCCCTAAAGTATGCACATTTTTTGAAACTTTTTTTAACCCATTCAGCAAAGGAAAAAATATTGAAATCTCAGAATTCTTCTAGGTTTGTATAAAGTTTTCCTGCCTTTCTCTAATGGTGTGTGACTCACCTGACCAAATGTAGATATCCCTATCTAAATTATTCACACCAACTTCCTCTTAGTATTAATAGAGATAATTAAGTATTGCAAACGTAAAATTTGTTTCATCCTAAAGGAGATGTCTACGTTTGATTAAATGAATTGTGCCTTCAGAATATTTACCTCTCCATTGACCATGGGAGACATAGACTAACTTGCACAGACATAGCCATCTATAATATACAAAGCTATATCTTAGCAATGTAAAGGCAGGTGCAATAAACCTAAACGTAGTCCCTAATTTCTCAGACTGGACCTCATACACAGCAAAAGTCACTAGATAGGAAAAAATGGATTTAATTACTTTCTTTCAAGGCAAATAGTGGGAATGACGTAGGTTGTTAAATAACCTATTACAGCTACTTATTTCTCACAGACAATATTAAAAATGATCGACCCATTAAAATTATTTTATATTTTTTAATTTTCTTTTTAGACCAAATTCTAAGCTGCTTCTGCCCAGCATCTATGAAATACATATATTTCACTTTAGAAAATAATTCAAAAATCGAGCTGATTATGAAGAAAAAGCCTCTTCGCCTGAGGCACCAAAAGGGTTATTTCAGTGAGAACCTGTGGATCAGGAATGCATGATGCAACACATACATGATAACAGCAGCTTGAATGATTCTAAGCAACACAATTTGCTTCTTATCTGAACCATACAGCACACATTAAGCAAAAATGTATATGGGGTTTCTAGGGGATTTTTTTTGTTGTGGATATGTTATTAAAGCTCTGAATAAGCTTCAAAACTAGTCAAAAAGGAATAAAAAGGCACCCTTATAACCATGTTCCACAAGCATCCTCTTCAGGCCACTGGAAGAGAATTTATGCTGAATAAATCAATATATTTTGGAGGCTGTATGGAAGACAGTTTAAATAGACGTGACTGCTGTTAAAGACTATCTTCAGCACCCTTAACTCCCTAATCAGTGCCTCTTCTGCAAATAATTGACTTGCAGAAAGACCTAGCAAGTATGTTGTTCAGCTGTGTTGTGGGATTTTTATTCTTAATCCCAGAGGTTTCCAGTTGGCTATGGCAACAACTATTTAATAGAGCAATGACAGTGACTACTGAGAGAACTGGTGGTGGAACTGATGATTTGCAGCTAAATATTGGTAACAGTACAGGTAATTTGCAATTATTCTGTAGAAGTGAAGGTGGTCCTGGAGTTTGCTGCTTGCGTATGTCTGGATGACTTCTTGAGCAAGCTGTGTGTCTCATTGTGCATGAGGAAAACATTGGTTGCTAAGACAGTTGTTACTCTGTGAGGCTCACCAAAACAAATTCAGCTCACAACCCAAGCTACCCTGGCTAAAGACCAAGGAAGAGACAGTTCAGAGTTTCCTGGGGTGAGGCCCAACACTACTCTGTTATTTTCCTACTCCAGAGAATGCACCAACTGACAACTCAGAGAAACTGTCTGTATTTTTTTTATCTTCTTTTTTTTTTCTTTTTTTTTGGTATTGTCTTCACAGTGAAAGGCTTCTGGCATATCATTTATGAAGTAAAAAGCTAAAAGGAAGTATTTATGTCCTACATCTTGTGCTGGCATCTATCACAAGAAAAAAGGCATATGTAGTAAAACCTTGCCAACCTATCGTAAGTGAGATATCCATTCCAGTGAGTCCATCCAGGAAGCCCAGGCAGGACTAAACGGAGACTAGGCCTGAGCTGAAATGGAGCCCCCAAGACCATGGGCAGGGTTTGGGGAGGACCCAGCTGGCACTGGTTCGGGACTGGTAAGGCCCATTGATGCCCTCATGGTCCTGATCAACTATCAGACTGGTTTTCATTTTTCTTAGAAAAAAATGAGAGCAGACAGATCATAGACTATGTGTTTTGGTATTGATGTCAACATCTTTTACACCTTAATTTCCATATATATTGGAAAATACTGGAACCCACAGAATGTGTTTGCTGCACAGGTTGCTCTTGTTTTTCTAAGCATTACTCAGACCAAAAATGGGTAGATACCTGTTCATATTGAGACACTAAGTGAAAAAATGCAAGATAGGCATGACTGAGTACTTGCAGTCAAAGGAAGAATTGGTTTTGACCTCACTGAGAGCAGCAGTGGACATCTAAGTGCAGAGGCAGGATTTCAGTGTTCTCCATAAGACAAACAAGAATACCATCTAGTGAGCAATCCATTTTCTAAGCATATTAATGCTTTCTAAAACTAGAAGTATTTAACAGACTCAGTGATGCAGAAGAGAGCTCTACCCTGATTAGTCATAACATTTCGATATAGACTAAACTTTGAGCATAGAAGTAATAATATTTGATCTACCAAGGCTGTTGATGTGCTCATTTTGCCTCCTCCCTTCACTATCCACTCTCTTTATAGAGAAACTTGGCACATCTTCCCTAATGTAGCAAATACATTATTTAAGCTAACTAAAAATAAATTGAAGCCAATAGGAGCCCAGATTATGAAGTTCTTAGTTCAGATATGGTTCTCCCTTTGCTTTCAGCCTTAGCAAGAAATAAAAAATATGAAATTTTTGGATCTGCAAATGAGCTGACTTTGGCCTTGAGGTCTGTAACTCCCCATCTCCCACCTTTGCTGCTGGATTCTTAGAAGATGATCCCACTTTCATGCAAAGAAGAAAAGTTTCCACTCAAAGTAGATGAGGAAGGTCACAATTTTTACCAGTCTGATAAACAGGCTGAATTATAGTCACATATATTTCCCTTAGGAAGTTTTGTTGGAAGTTCTGATGCATGTCCTCAAATCACTTCCAAACAGGAAACTGACTAACTTTATAGATATTTTTATCCTGTTCTATTCTCCTCTGTTCTGCTCTATTCTATTCTATTCTATTCTATTCTATTCTATTCTATTCTATTCTATTCTACTTTCTATTTCATGTGGATTAAAAACTTTTTAATGCCTGGGAACTGGATTATCACCTGTAAGGAAAGGCTGAGAGAGCTGGGACTTTTGAGCCTAGAGAAAACCCATAGGGGATCTTATCAATGTATATAATAAATTCCTGAACGGATGGACTGAGCCAGGCTTTTTTCAGTTGTGCGCAGTGACAGGACAAGGACAAAAAGCACAGACTGAAACATGTGAGGTTCTCTCTGAACATCAGGAAACACTTTTGCCCTGTGAGGGTGACCAAGCAGTAGCACAGGTTGCCCAAAGAGGTTGTGAAGCTGCTCTCGTTGGAGGTACCCAAAAGCTGTATGAACATGGTCCTAAACAACTGGCTCTGAGTGGCCCTTCTTGAACAGAAGGATTGGAGCAGATGACCTCCAGAAGGCCCTTCCAAGATCAACCCTTCTGTGATTCTGTGTTTTAGTATTGCCATCAATACCTCATGCATGTCACCCCTATCTTTTTAAGTTTTTGAAACTTTAACCACATTTTCAGAGTGGAATAGAGCAAAAAGATCTTCACTGAAAAGAGGTTTTTCTTTTTCGTCTTTCCTGAAGGAAACCTTATTTTCTGTTATTCTCCAGAGTGTTGGAAAAAGGAAAGAATAAAAAGGCAACAAAATAGATTAAATTATTAAAAATATTAAACATTTAAATTTTAATTTTTTTGAAAAATACTAAAAAGTGTTTCCTAGTATCTAACACAAAATACATTTCCCGACTCGCTCCCTCAAGAATTAAGCAAATTAGTTTTTGTATCATACACTGGTAAACTCATAGAATAGATCATGGCAACCTTTTGCATATTTAACCATAGTTCTCACATGCTTCTCTTGCAGTAAGTGTGTCATTCTCTTACCCCTATTCTCTCTTTTCTAGAATAAACAAATCTAATTATTTAGAAGATTTCCTCAGAGGTGGTATTTTGCAACCTCTAATCATTCTTGTATGCCTCCTTTGGATTCTCTCCAATTTATTTTCATCGTCTTGAAATGGACATAGTACCCTAGGTGCATCCTCCTCTAGCAGTAGTGAGCAATAATTACCTACTTGTCTTCCTTCAACATTACTGTTCCTATATTGCAGAAGATTTGCCCTTTCTGCAACATCTTATTGTTGATGTTGTATTCAGTTTGCAGACCATTTTAACTCCCTGATGCTTCTGTGCAGTGTTATTGCCTAGTTATCTACTCTTTATTTTGAATGTGTGTAATTGATTTCACAAGGTATTTCACATTAGCTTTTTGTTGAGTCTCATTTTGTTGATTTTGAACCAATTCTCCAGTTGATTAAGAACATTTTAAATGTTAAACCTGTGCCCCACCTAGCTTAAACCATTCCCCTTGTCATTAACAAATTTCACAAATACAATAATTTCAATCACTTAAGTCATTAATACTTACCAAAAATATTTAGCATATCTCTTCAATCAGTGATTTAATATAGAAAGAATTAAGCTAGACATTGTTTCTTTGTGTTGATGTCTTATGATATAACATTAAAACTTCTACTCATGTCAAGTGGTCTCCCAGAATGTTTGGATATTGATGAATTCTAAAAACATTAAGAAATATTTTATTAACACTTATCCTAGAAGCACTAGTAAGCAACTAAAAATCTAAAGATGTAGCCTACACTAAGAAGAAAAATGGACATCTTTACCATATAGTCAAAGTGCCTCTGATCCAGATACTACTTTATACTAAAGTAGAAAAGCTCGTGCATGGTATTCATTGTGCCTAATAAGTGACTAATAGCATCTTTTTCTAGAGGAAATACCATGGCTTTCCATATAGAAGACAAGTGTTTCTGAAGGTTTCTAAAAGAATATCTAGCCTGCCTAGGTTAGCTACCTAGGTTGGGCAGTTTAGATCTCATCTTTCTATGATTTTCTAAAGGGAAAATTATTTCGTACCTCTTCCCTTAGAAAATCATGTCTCCACTTATAACTGTATTGTGTTTGGAGAGAACTGAACTGATAGAAGATCAAATTACACGATAAACATAGCTGGTAAGAAATTGATACAATTCAAAAAAAAATATGTTCACAAGCAATCTTTTCAAATAGTGTATGTTGTGGAGAATGGATTTAAGACTTTCAGGGTCACCCATATCACAGCTGCATTGTTACTGGAGTCTGTCCCACAGCAAATACCCCAGAAACAGAACACAAAGACACAGAGCATGGCTCCATATAAACATCTTGCTAACATGACTAAACAGTCTTCACCCTCAACCAAAGTCCCATTTTGTTTTGCGGACTTACCAGCTTTGGATTTACCTACCTTAGTCATCTTTGCACCATACTCAAATCACGCTGTACATGTGTCCCAAAAATGTAGTAGTGGGAGAGTTGAATTACTAAATAAAATTTCTGTAACAGTGACTTGTATGATTTGCAAGCCAAGGTCAGCATTTCTGAAGATAAAATTAATTTGAAGAACAATTACCCTCTATATTGAAAGACAGGACATCTGAATTAATGTCATCTTTTGCCTCTCTGCATTCTAGTATGGGAGGAAGGGAAACTACAAGTTAAAATACCTTCTGATGTTATCAATGGTTTTTTTGTTGATTTTCTAGAAGCTATGTGGAATGATCATTTTTTTTCTTAGAAATCTTTATCACAAGGTTCAAGACCATAACTGCAACACCGGCATGACCACAGTGCAACAAATGAAATTCAGAAACAGCCACAGATCCTGAAGCTATATCTTTATTTGTAAATAAAATGGTCCAAGAAGTACTCTACAGTCCTAAGAACAGAATTTGCATACATATAACTGAATGTCTCTGGCGATCTCTCCAAAACAACTACAAACCCCAAAAAACAGGGAGCCTGCATCTACATTGCTTTGGGAACAGCCCCTGCCCCTTACTCTCCACCAAACTGTGCCTGAGCATAGACCAGGCTAAACGTGGCAGACACCATGCTCATCTAACTTCAGTTATCCCAGTAAATACAATATTGCCAGCTTTGTATAGACTTACTTTTGCCCTAACCTGCTTTTTCCTGTCTGGAACTTTCTTTTAGCTTTTTGTCTGGAACAGTAATTTCTAAGGACGAGTTGGCTATGCCTGCTTTGTTTCACTTGTGCTTACCTTTGCATGGTATAACCAGAATTTTTTATAGGTTATAGTGACAAGTACCTACTCAGTATAGAATGAAATAGTAATGATTTTAACAAAATGGTATAAAGTACAGGAACATAGGCCTGGTATAACAACAAAGGCCTCAAAACCAAGTACAAAGGGTGTGCTGTAGAAGAACACAAGCTTGGGATGCATATCTGCAACTTCATGCTCCCAAGTATGGAAGAAGTAAGATTTCTCAAATATTGAGAGGCTTTTGCAGTATGTCTGGAATAATAAATTTACTAATGGCATGCTTCTCAGACACATCTGGATAGGTCCAACAGAAATTATTCAAAACATATCAGCTGGAGGGAGTCATCAGGAGCAGGAAATCTCAGCCTGACTTGTTAGAGTTAGATAAAGCTATGTGCAGCTGA
Source organism: Mesitornis unicolor (assembly GCF_000695765.1). Taxonomy (NCBI): domain Eukaryota; kingdom Metazoa; phylum Chordata; class Aves; order Mesitornithiformes; family Mesitornithidae; genus Mesitornis; species Mesitornis unicolor. Next base: position 41,805 of record NW_010200923.1, on the reverse strand, counting down.
AAGTCTTCTAATAGAAAGTGTCACACTACAACCAGTCCTAAATATCCTTCCTACATATACTGCTCCATTTCCCATCAAAAGCTATTATAAGTCAAATAATTACAAGGTTACTTTGTGATACAAGTTAAGTGGGATGAACTTAAGCTGTACTACATATTGCACTGTGGTCCTCATTCTGTTGGAAGTCATCTGGAACTATTGCACGATGGAATACAATTAAAAATTTGAAGAAGACTTTATAATGTTATTATGCTTTTCTAAGTTACGAAAAAAGTCAAACACAGAAAAAAAATCTCTTCAATAAGATAAAAAATAGTTGTATTCATTGTGAACAAGCAAACCGAAAAATGAATTGATGAAATGAGGTTCTGAAATGGGACATTTTTAGCACATAATGTTTTGAGCAAAAATAGAAAAATCAAGTCTTTCATACATTCTTCATATGTGGCTATTAACTTGTGAAGCACAGAAAAGAATGGGTCAGGAGCAGAAGTCTGAGCATCCTTTAAACCCTTAGTTACAGATTGAGTCAGATTCATGTCCCTAAGGTATTACTTTCTTGATCATAGTCTGAAAGGTGCTGTATAATGGAACATAACTGAGGTCATTGCTGCCCACTTTGAGAGCAGTGTGATTGACACTAGCATTGTAAGCTTTCCTTAATTACAAGATTGCAGTCTCAGAGAACAAGCCCTTACCCCTACCAAAAGAGAAATATGATTAGTTAATTCCACAGGAGAAGCTAGGCTAGAATGCAAGAGAGCATGAAGTAAGACTACAGAATTGGCCTACACAGGGAAAATAAGACTGAGAATGAATAAGGTGTCAGATACACAAGAGAGGAAAGAAGAACAGAGATGGTTTTGAAGCTTCAAACATCCCTATGTCAAGCTTACTTCACCTCTAGCATTTGGAAACTTAAGGATCAAATTTGCTGTCAGAATAAGTCTATTACCACTCCGTCGGCCTGCATTGACACTACTGGGACTTATGTGCATTTTTTTATACGATCAGACAATTCTATGAACTGAGATTTACATCCCATGTTTTCCAGCCATCTAGGAAAAGCATTCCCCTTCCTCAGTTACAGCTGCTGAAACAGATTTGACTTGTGTGGTACAGGTTTGCTTTGTTGCCCCTCAGCGATGAAGGGCAGTGCTGCCCAGCACCACCTTTGGGCAGCACCAATCACATGCTTCGCAAACCTGATCTTTCTTTTTTCCATTTCTTGACCAACTTTTAAACTTCCCATCTGTCTCTCTCTCTCTTCACATTTGTCACTCCCAAGTAGATTTACTCCTCTTGTTCAGCTAGTTTAACCTCAAGCCAGGGCAAAGTCAGAGACCTATTCATCTGCCTGCAGCCGTTTCATTATTTTTTCTAGAGAAGGCTAAAATTGAGATGAACAAAACTTTAAAAATCTTTTGCAAATATAGGTGTTACTAACCCAAAGTCAGCAGAAAACGTGTGCTTACCATTTATGGTATGGCACCATATTAGAGTCTCCCTGAACATGAATGGCTTCATGGCACAGGGCAGCAGCCTACAAAGCCGGCTGTTTGGGTCCTGAAAATCTCAGTACAATTTTATATCTACACTAATTAGTTCTGCTTCACAGAGACCATGTTACTCTCAGCCCCACAGCTAGACCAGTCAGCTCTGGGACCATGTATTGCAGAAGGATGAGTTTCTATAGAAAAAAGATGAAGATGTTGTCATGAAGGGCAAACCCAAATTAAAACAGATATTTCCTTAAAAATCTTGGAGTAAATGCAGCCAGCTTGTTATTAGCTTTATGAGGAGAGGGAAGAAAGAGAAAAGGAAAAAAAAAAAAGAGAAAAATTAACATTGAATTTAGTAGCATAAATCTCAAATCAAAATTGTGCTTTAAAATTTTAACAGATATATATGAATACATAATCTACAATGACCTTTCAAGAACATGAAAAGTCATAACATCATTAGTTCTTCTCATATTTAAGATTAAACATACTTAAATGGTTGTGTATTGTTTTACATGAAAGTGAGGAGAGCCTGTTTCTCATATAAACCTAAATGATTGTATGGATTCGAATGTGGAATCACAAATCAGGTGAAGAATTTTCTCTGTATCCCACAAGATAGAGTCCAATGATTTCAGTGGTGTTACTGTTATAGTCGTATCTTCCCAGCATGGGTAAAAGTGGCAAACTGAGCCCTAGTATAAACATGAAAGAAATGGGAAAAGTGGTAATTTGTTTAGAAATTGACTTTTTTGTTGATGAGCCAAAAAACCCAGAACTTTCTAAACCTGTGTAAGTATACATAAAAGTGATTTATAATCAAGCTTTCTACACAAGAGCATTAGTTCTAGATGACATGCTACACATTAGTTGCATGTAAATGTATGTATAGGAACTACTACATTACTTGTAATGAACCAATCAGGTGTTCAAAAGTAAATAAATAAAACGCCCACAGGAATGTGACTCCTCATAGCTCCCAGAAAGCATTAATCTGAAAAGGAGTCAACAGAAACAAAGATCTGCCCTTTTCAGCGGGGTTCTTGAAAACTAAAAGATATATGGTTAGAATTTATACAGTTGGGGATAATACTAGATGATGTAATGGTTACTTTTTACCTTAAATTCTATGTCTGTGACAAAAATTACAAAGTAAGTTACTTGTCAAGTTTATAGGGAACATCAGTCTCCCAAATGACTGAGGGGAGAGAAAATCATTGGCCATCAATCCCAGAAAAAATTCATTATTTAAGTCATCAGGTTACACATTCAAAATATCTTGTTCCTGATTGGGAAGGTCTGATTCATGGTTTCTTATCTATAGCCACAAATGAGAAGAGGTTTGAGAACAAAGGCAAGGCTGTAAATACCTGACACACACCCAAAGTCAGAGTCTTAAGAAATTACAAAATGAACAGCTTGGGAAAGTGGAAGCAGAGGGAACTGAAGAAATAAGATGGGAAAGTACTTTTTTGTAGCTGACAGTGGATAAAACTCAGCTGGAAATTCAGCTACCACCATTGGTATCAATAAAGAGCTTGGTTTACATGTTTTACCTTCCTAATTTTTGCACCAGCTACTAAGTAGGACTGCTGAGTTGCACAACACTAGCGTGAAAAATGAGTGCACTTTTCCTTTGAAGGGTATGAATTAAACCTCCCAAACTTGAAATAAGCATCCATTCCTATTCTATAAGGAAAAACTCTTCAAAAGCAGCCCAATCCACAGCGTTTTAATTTTGCAGGCTATAAGGGAGGGAGAATTACAGCATCTGGCTGAAGAGCTTGTATACCACCTTTGCTCAGCCCAAAGCAAATTAAAACAGCTGAGTTATAAGCCCCACAGATGGAAAAGGGGGCTACAGTAATGATATTCTCTTAAATATAGCCAAGTTGCTTGGGTGCCCCACGTGACATAAATTGCTGAAGCACTCAAGTACTTAACTAGTTACAGTATGTAAAACCGGTTTTGATTTGACAACACTGTAGCTCAGCATTGTTTGCCTTGCAATTATATACATTGATTAGACTTTGAACATAATGAGCTCTTGCCTGAAGGGGTCTGACAACAAAAGCAATATTTCAGGAACCCAGGGCTGCGGGATGTAAAGCAAAAATCTTGCTTGAATACAGTTTCAAAGCAGGCTGTTTTAATAAGTTAATATACTAAAGTCCTGTGGTTAGAAGATGCAAGGCTTTGTTATAACTCCTGTTCCATATAAGTAATGCAAATGTTATTTTTATTCTACATGCACATTAAACACATAATCCTCATTCCTGTTAAAACAACCCAGGTAGTAAACACTCCAAATGTATCCTGGGTTAATATGCACAAGATGGAAATTAAGTTACACTATAGCATACATTACAATAAAAACTAGTGAAGTGTGTAATTACTGTTACTATGCTGCATGTTATGGTATATATCGCTCAGTGTAGCCACAGCGGTAACCATCTTAGTGTCACTGTCTTAATTATAGCAGTTTTATTGTTATTATTATTGTCAGTCTTTAAGCTTTTACTAAATCCAAAGCTCAAATCCAGCAAGGCACAGAAGCATGTGCTTAATTTTAAGCAGGTGCATAGTCCCATAGAAGCCAGTAGAATTACAAAAACTTTAAAAATACACCTTTTAGAATGAATGGGATTAGTTACACATGTTAAATTAATGATAGGCACACCAGAGGTTCATATTACCTTCAACAGAAATATTAATTCAATGAAGATTCTAAACACGAGCATCTTGTTGAGTACAGGTGATTTAATTTCCATTGAACCGGTTCTATAGTCTCCACATCTCCAGTGTCTTCTGAGAAAGGCTGGAAAAGAAATATACCTGGTGCTGTCAACTGGAGAATCCAAATCTGTAGCCCTCTAGGTGTAGCATGCTCAACACCCTGCCTCTATTGTCTATTTTAGCTGTTTCTGCTATATTTATTTTGCTATTTCTGCTGCCCTTCTCTGTGTTCCTGATGAACACCAGATATTTCTTGACTCTCTATGCCTTTATCCAATGAAATCAGAAAAGTGGGGTCACGGTGGTGTGATTCATATAGATACAGGTATAGATATAGAGCTAGAATCACAAATGGATATAGGTACCCAAATCCAAAATTTCAAACCTCAAAAACACTTTAGCTGCTTTGTAACTCTAGGGGTCCTAAATGTCCTCAAGTCTTCTAATCTAATAATAATGTAATTAGTATGATTTGTAGGACATAGTACAGTTATGCAGATATCCTTCCTACTTCTTCTATAGATTAGATAAAATAATTAGTATTTTTTGGTTTGGTAAAATATACATCTCCCCATGTTGTAAAAAAACCTTTAAAAATGTAGTGTTTCTTCAGCTTTTCCTTAGCCTACACATTGGTGTGATGGGAGCCATGCCCCAGAGGAGCCCCCTTATCTGGATGCAGGACTAGACAGCACTGCCTAAGCACTAATTCAGGTTTTTACTAAGACTGATGATGAGAAAGGCAGCCTTTCCTTTGTCCTTGCCCCTCACTGGCTGCACAATTAACAAATAACTGTGATGCCTAGAGGAAATTAGTACTTTTCTTGAAGAACAGTGCTTAAGAGAAATGTCTTCCCAATCTCTAAATGTGTCTTTTGGTGAAGGGAGAATAACTTCCCACCCTACTCTCTGAATGAATATGGCAAAAGTCTAGCCCAGACAGACAAAGTTTCCAACAGCCTTTTTTGTATTTGACCTCCCTTTATCCTAGTTCCTATGAGCTTTCCTTCTATTTATGTTGTCATCATATAGATGTAATGATCAAGATTAATTTATACTTTTGTTAATGTTTTCTATTATGAAGATACCATTACCCAGTTTATAGGTATATAACTGCTGACCATGTTTAATAAGCACTGAGTATACAGCATGTGACTGCAAAGTAGAACACATTTGTTATTATAAACATAATGATATTGGTATAGTGTCTGTATCAAAACTTGCTCCATAGAGAACAAATGCTGGAAACATCAATCACATATGCTTTCTCCTTTCCTAGCCCAGGAAGAGGAGGTGAATTATATAAACAGTGTAGGCAGCTATTTTGTTTCATCTTGCAGATATTTTCTACATGAATAATATATAGCATTCACAAAAGGAATGAAGTAATTCAAAAACTCAGCTGACCACAAACTCGGCCTATTTTATTAGGTGATCTTCTTGTAACTGGATACATATCCAAAACATCCTCAGATATAATGCTAAGTGTAACCTCACTTATAGTGTCTCTGGGATAGAGCAACAGTCTTTTATGGAGAGAAAGTAATGAAATTTCTTGCTAAGAGAAACCAGAGAACCAAGAGTTTTGTGAAGGTTAAATGGCATGTAGCTACAAGAAAGGAGCCGTATTCTTATAACGCACCAAGCAGTGTAAAAAAAAAACCAGTTCACCTAAGGAGAGAATGAGTCTCTCATACAGTGTCATTTAAAAATGTGAGTGGCAGCTCATTCCATGAGGACAAGGAACTGAAAGTTCACAGGAATAATATGTGAATAAAAATTTGTTAGCTATTGAGAAAAACAAAATGTCATCCTCCACATAGAATTCTCCAAGACCCAGTGAATCAAGAGGAGTATGGGTTATTTCAAGAAATGCTCTACAAAAAATATGAGCCAAGCCTTCCAAATGATGACTGTTAAAAAAGAGGAAGATTTGGAAATAATTGTCAGTAGAATAGCAATATTTTCATTACAGGTCCATATTTATTTTGAAGGTTGACTTCTCACAGCAGAAATTGTGGACAAGATTCTCAGCACTGTAAACTTGCATAACTTTACCTTCTGCATTGGCTGGATATTTTTGACTGTATTGGCTTAATGAAATGGAAATGGTTTTTTTCACTTATTTCTCAAAAAGCAAACTAGAAATGAAATGGGGGTAGTGCCACACCCATTTTTAAGTACACTGTTGCCAAGATAAGCAGGCACTTCTTTATTCTCAGCACTGGCGATGCACAGAGGCTAGCTCCTCTAACTGTGCTCCGATCCCCATACATTTTCACAGCCTATTTATACATTTTTAACAAAGTGAAATCATACGAGCATGCATAAGATGATTACCTTTTACTCTGCTACAACTGGATGTATATCTTTCACAATTTGGTTTATAGGTCTTAAATCTTGTACTAACCTGTATTCCCCATTTGGCTTTCACACCAGTAAAATTGCTATATTATATTCTGATTCACGTTCTTCTAAGATTTTATAGTTCAAAAATTTATCAATCAGTTTCTTTATTCCCCATTTAGCTTCTGGTTTACTTGGATACTGTTTGACCCTAATCTGTCTTGCCCCTTCTTTTAGTTCAGTTTTTATTGGCTGGGCCATTTTAGATTTGCCTGGAATATCAGTTTCCCACACTGTAGGATATACTGTGTTTTCTGTTTCTGGAGGCACCCCAGTCATTTTAGGTCTTTCTTTTATTATTAAAATTTGTCCTGTTTTTGATTCAGTTATTTTCAACAGCAAATTCCCATTTTCAAAAACAATTTGTGCATTCAATTGGACAGTAAATCCTTTCCCAATAGAGGCAGTGGGCATTCGGGGACATACAAAAATTAATGAGTTATTATCTTATTTCCAAATTATAAATTCAGGGGTTGCAGGAATGGCTGATTTTCCTCCTTCCTTGTGGCACCCACAATATTTACTGTTTTAATCCCAATCTTCGCTTTTTGTTTATTTAATATAAAAAATGTAGTGCCTGTATCCACCAGAAATGTAACTTCTTTTTTTTCAGTTTTATCGTTACCAGAGGCTCAGCTGGGTTCACCTCCTTTTTTTTTTTTTTTTAAATATAGTCTGGTGTTTAGAGCACATTTTGGTAGAGGTACAAGCAGAGCAACTTTCCTGAGCCTTTTCTGGCTTTCCTTGCAAAGACATTTTTTAGTACATTCTCGATTATTCATTTTACGTTTCCTTTGCCAGTCTGGCTTTTCCCAGAGATTAAAAGAAAAGATCTACGTATGGGAGTTCATCCAATTTTTCTTCTCTCTTACAAAACAACATCAGTTGCAAAATACTATTATAATTTAGAGTCCCATTTAAAGGCCACTTTTCCACTCTCCAAATCATACAATAACTATACATGATTGCAATATTCAATAAGCTGATTCTTGCGAAAATCACACAGTTCTCCCCAATGTGCTAAAAGACATCCTAAGGGGGAGGGTGGTTCAGGTTTTGGGAATAGTGCTTCCACTCACTCATTTCATCCTCGCGCTTCACTTATCTCTGGCTGTTTCCCTTGTGGGATAACAGAATGGCAGATCAAAGCTCCACACTCACTTCGTCCGCAATTGCACGTCTCAGTCACACACTCTCACAGTTTTTCAAAGTTACTTTATCAGGTTTTTTTTTCTTTTAAAGTTACCTTTCCCAACGCCTTTTTCTTTTGTTTTCCACACTTTTTTTTTTTTGTGCATATCCGCTTAATAATAACTCTATTAACCCTGTGATTGTCCCATGGGTTCTTTATCAATACCAATTCAAATGCCAAGCCTGCAGTTGCTTTCATGTTCGCCTTATGGGGCTGCACCTAGGCTCAAAATACCAGGGAATTCCCTAGCCCAACCACGCAGAACTTTCGCTCTGTCTGACAGGCAGGCTCTGTGGTCTCTGACACCACGAATTATAGGTTAGTTCATCAGGTTTTAGCCCCCCAGAAAAGAAGTGCCCTACCGTACCAGGGAACATTGCGAGGAGCTGTAAGAGTCGAAGGCGATGGTCCTCCCTGAGAATTCCTTGGTGCCATGTGGACTTCGATCAGCACCCGATCTTGTCCAGTCTCACTCGCTAGGTCCCACCTGGGTCGCCAAAACTGTTGATGGGGTTGCAATCACGACGAGAAAAAACTTATCTATGCAGTTGCAGATAAGCAGGCACTTCTTTATTCTCAGCACTGGGGATGCACAGAGGATAACTCCTCTAATTATGCTCCGGTGCCCATACATTTTCACAGCCTATTAATACATTTTTAACAAAGAGAAATCATACGAGCATGCATAAGATGATCACCTTTTACTCTGCCCCTCACCTTGATTGGTTCCCCACTATCACGCCACATAAGACACTAGATTACCCCTATAATTTTGACAAGAAAAAGTTTTGGTCTATTCTTATAGTGGTCTGACCACAGCTATTATCCCTCATGCTATTGTCTAATTCTTCTCTTCAGCATGGTACGTGCCTTCTCTAAGTGCTTATACAAATATATCTTGCAATCTATTTCTTAATTCTGTAGTTTAAACAAATACCTATTCTAACTACATAATCATCAGCCCACTTTAATTACCTTGATCGGTCAAAGTGCTTTTTTAGCTTTATTGCTGAAACAAATACCGACTTTAATCGGCCAGAATTTTCTTGTGACTATAACAATGGGACTGGAGTTGGCAGAAAGCACTGAGATAAGTGGGGAAACACCAGGGCTAGAAAGAGGAAAACTAGCAAAAATAGAATGATAGGGCCTATGCATATTCCCTAAGAGGTGTTCTTGTAGAATTGAGTGACAATTCTTTTCCTATGAATAGTAAATTCTCTGCATAAAGCACTATCAACAGAAGTGAATAAATGTGGTCAAAAATGAGACAATTTTTAAAGTAATATTTTATTTACATTTCTTTTCAATGAAATGCTTCATTTTTGAAAAGCCATGACATTGCATTTTGGCATTTTTGATGAAAATTTGTATTTTTATTCTTAATATGTAATTTTTGTTGAAGAAAGACCTACATTAGAAAAAGCAACAGGAAAATTGAACAAGACAATCTGAAATTAACTGAAACCTCTTTTCTTTTTTTTTCTTTTTGTATTTTATCTGATTTGCCAAAATATATTTGTGTTATTTTCATCTAACTGAAATTTCTAACTGAATATTTTTATTTCTGCAGCTTAAGTAGAAATTTACACACTTTTTGTGGATATCTAAATACTAAAGTTTGAAAATATATTTGCTGGGAGTGCTCCCTGAAACTAGATAGTAAGATACGGCAGCCATTTTTCATCTGAAATCAGTAAGTTATTGAGTAAAATACTAACCTAGGAAACAGAAGACTTGTTTCATGTAGAAAGATGCTGTCACCTGCCACAGAATAGCAATTGATTGAAGCATTTCTTCCAAATGAGGAAATGAAAATAATTTTTCCATTCTATAGATGAAAACACTAGCCACTAAGTCATTTGATCTAGTAGAGCAAAGCTGTTTCAAAACCATCATATTTGCACCATCAACTGTAAATTCTCTTCATTATCAACAGAAGTGAATAAATTTGGTCAAGAATGAGAAAATTTTTTAAAGTCAAAATATTTTATTTACATTTCTTTTCAATGAAATTGTTTGTAGCCTCTTGATCTTGAGGATGTGGAATCAGCACCATCAAACTCTATAGCAGGTGAATGATATCCAGGAGTTCAGAGGTGAAGCAGGGTTCTGAAGAGCCTGGTGGTCCTTAAAATTTAGGATGCATTTTCTGACACAACAGCTGCTAAAACTTCTGTACCTTTGGTAAATGGTGATTCCAGATTTTCTCTGATTGAGGTGTCAGGGCTGGATTAAGAGACATAAACAGTGGGAATCATCACAATTAATTTTGGACATACAAATGGTAACTGATTTTCAACAAGTCATTCTCAGACTTTTTTATAGTTGGTGTAGAAAAATAAGATTCTCCAGAGGATAGTTAATCTTACCTGTTTTAGCCACAATGCCTAGGATCAGACGGCGTGTGCATTGGAGCTATTTCTTCCTCAGTGGTTACAGGGATAATCTAGGGTGACTAACTCAGATTTAGACTTCTAGAGTTTAGGATTCTAAACTAAGCAAGTTTAATCACATCCAAAATGGTAGATAAGAAATCAAGAAGTGATATAAGTGCTAAAATCCCACGAACTGCATCAAAATGGATCTGTGAAGGTGTGCTGCCATACATGTAGTTTGCTTTGTTCCCCTGTTATCAAGATCAGGGACCTGCGAGAGAAAGTATATAAAAGTCAAAGTATCAGACAGGAGACCAGAGACATGTTTGAGCTTTTCTGTGGCTTGTTCTGGTAACTGATTTGAGATTTTCAAATGCAAAGTACTTAAATGTATGTATCTTCATGAATCTTGGCCTTGGCCACCCAGAGAAACAGTCCACCCCACTCTACGTTCTTACATGTCTTATTAAGAACATGAGGATCATTAAGCCCCTAAGTGCATATCTAGATAGTTGTGTCTAAATAATAAGCCACTCTGCTCATTTTTTGGGCCGGTCAAACATCAGCCTTTATAGAAAGGTCCATAGCAGAAGATGGCACTGGGTCCAAATGATGGTTAATCAGATAATGGGCTGGCTGTCTGCACAAGCCTTTGTGTGTATGTCCTACAAAGAATAGATTTAACAGAAGCCAGGAGAAGTCCTTCATCAAGTGTCCTGTTACAACCACACTCAAGTAGGTTTTAAGGTGTTTGTACCCAGAGGCTGGTAAGAAAGAACTCAGTGGAAATGAGCTCCTCAACTGTGGCACAATAACCACTTCCACAGAATAGATAAGACTGGTTCCTGACAGCCTGCATGCATTTGTTTCAGAGTAAGCAGTTACTCATAGCATGATGTGGGAGAGGTTGGTCAGTGAGGCGCTATCAATCACAGAAACAAGACCAAAAAGGTAAATTGAGGATCTCAGCTGCTGAAACTCTCACTCAGAGAGGGGATTGATCCACATCTCTTGCACACTTGAAAGCAAAGAGCCAGCACCTGAGGAGGTACCATCTGCTCCTCCTGCTCCTATTGCTGTTGGTACCTGAAGTTGTCCTGGTTATGAGTAATCAGCACCACGCTGCTAATATTAATGGTACATAAGCAAAGCTCAGGAATCCTTGCACCATCTGGTAAATACTGTTTTTTAAATCTAGCTATGCCGCTTTTAAAATTTATTAATATACAATGTTATATTTTACTGAATATTTCAGAGCATAACTTTTCCATATACAGTCCTAGTATGTGTATGCAGTGACTTGTATATACTCTGGGGCCTCACTTAAATTCTCTCAACTTTGCGGGATTAATATTCTGTTCTGGAAAATGGGGCTAGCAGTAATAACCATCTTGACATAACTCACCTGTAAATCAATGTGTGGTATAAATGTTAAATAGTTTTATTACTCCAAGTTCTTTAACAAACACCAACCCTTTCTCTGATACCATCAGACATATTTTCAGCTTCAACAATTTCCCTGTATTTCCAAGGCAACAGGAATTTCTGCTCAGTAGTGTAGACTTTTAAAAGCCTGTCATTCCATGTTTCTGAGATATTAGGGATTGAAAAACCTCATATAGTGGAAAATTTAGACAGATTTTTCAACAAGTGTAGTTCACTCGTCAGCTCATGATTTAAGGAGGTGCAACTTCTGCAAGGCAAGGAGTCAGAAACTTCCTCTGCACAGAAATCTTTAGCAACTAAACCCAAAGTAGCACGTTTGCATCTCTGACCTGACACACTATGATGGTTACAAGTCTCAGTGCTACCTACAGTAGCAGTCAAGTGTGACACACATATTAAGAGTTAAGAGCTTTCTTTCAAGCTTTCCAATAATGGCACTATGATAATGTATCACATATACACACACACACACACACACACATATATATATAAACCCACCTGCCACTTATAGAATTGTATGCTCAAGAGGCATGTGAATTACTTGAACTATATCCTGCCTGCCAGAAGAATGGCAAGCTGACACTTTCAGAAGTAACTTTTGCAAAACATCCTGTTCAAAGGGTTACCAGAGGTATAATCAAAGACTGCAGACCATTTGACTTCCATTGTTTATCAGTTAGTCATTAATGCTAAATATGTCAGTGTGTTGACACCTGGCATTTGATGCAGAAGAGCACATAAAAAGAATGATTATAAAAGAATAAAAGAGCAGTTCAGAACAAACAATTCTACTGTCACTTTACATAATGCAAGTACAGCAAGGCTTGTGTGTTCAGTAAGGAAACTACCTGACCTTCTGAGGGTGCGTTGAGGTCTCTGTCTGAAGTACACTGAAACAAAAAGAAATCTTTCCACTTTTGGTCTGTTTTTTGTTTGGGTTTTTTGTTGGGTTTTTGGTGGGTTTTTTTGTTTGCTTGTGATTTTTGGGTTTGTTTGCTATTGTTGGGTTTTCTTTTTGGGAGGGGGGGTTGTATAAGATCGAGCTCCAAGAGGAGGGAAAAATAGATGTTATATGGTTGTATGAATGTACTGCATATATGCCTGGTGTGTCAGCAGATAAATGATATCTGAAGAGCTAAAACAATTAAACGAGAGCAAATTTTGGGATGTGCAAGGTAGACCTGATTGCTGCTCACCTCCCAAAGAAAAGATGTGATTCTGGACAAAAAACCCTCCTAAACAGGGATATTTTATGTGTATCAAAACTCTGAGCATTGTGGATGGGGTTAACCACTGTAATTTTGTCATCTATAGCTGCAGATACCATCATCTGAACTAGTCAAGCTGGGCTCCTTTTCCACCCAGTGAGAGCATTCAGAATCATTGCAGGATGACTTGTCTCTCCAGTGTTGAATATCTGCTCTACCTATAAGAGCAGACTAGGGGGACTACTTCAGTGTGAAAATCAGTTATACAAATGAAACTTAATGGCTATGCACAAATGCCTAATACCACAATTCTTGATATCCAAACCAAAAACTTGGGTGGTAAGATTAAATTTCTTTACTAATAGACCTCTGCATTCTTCTTTAAAATCTGAGACCTTTTCTAGATGTTTTCAAATTCCAGTTCCAGACATAGACTTCTATGGTAACATATATTGCTATATGAGGATATGTTGGAAACACATTTTTCATGGAAGGAATCTCTAGATGCAGTCATTTATTAATTTTTTTCCCGACCTCAGGCATGATGCTGTCTACAGACAAGCTACACAGATTTATCAGATGCAATTTTCAAGACAAAATCGCAAAGGTAGCCAACTAAATAAACAGTCTCATTTGAAGTGGTGATATGTACCTAAATCTACTGTTGGTATTAATAGTTGTTACAGGTGCTCCATATGTTTATCCAGCTTGCTTTTCTATCAGTGCTGAACCACAAGAGCCATAATCAAATTATATTGGGGTGCACTGGTCTTCAGATGTGTGGCTCATGATAACTTGAAGAGTCCAATTTTCAGGTGGTGGGTAAAAATTTATTTTCTCCTCATTGTACCTTAGAAAATATTTACAGCAGTTAGAGTTTTATTGCAACATTAGCAGTAGCATCTGAAGAATGTAAGCGTATCATGTATAAGATTCTTCGTGACTGCACATGCTCCAGGCTTATGGTTTTGTACAGGCATGGCAACAGTAGAAATGCGCAATATAGGTACATCTTTAAAAACAGTAGGCTATGACAGCAGACGATGCAATTTGAACTGAAAGCAACAGCCAATGAACGTGCCTAGCAGCTGCTTTGTGTAATGTCAGTTACATTGTTCCAGATAAGAAGAATAAAATGTTCACTATAGCATATGGGAAAATGCTCAAATCCTGTGCTGCAATGGACTCATGAAAGAAATGTGATAGGAATTAATATTTCCTTTGTTAAAGCTGTTTATGTTCAAAATTCAAGCCCACTGGCTATTGACTATTGACTCCCAGTTCATAATCAGTGTCAAATTTTGCATTCACTTTTTTTGTGAGTAAAATATATTTTCAGAGCACTTTTTTAAAACCAAGCTTTTAAAAGTATCCTCTTTCTAGCCTTCAGCTGAACCACATCATGCCCTCCATCTTTAAACAGAATTTTGCAACCCATGTAAAAACTACTTTCTGTCATTAAATGATCCTTTTCCAACAATGGACTACAGGTCAATATGAGCTATTTACTCAAAGGGCTATGTTTTGATATCAGGGGTGACAGAGGCAAAAAACTGTTCACTACTGAAAATGTAGCAATGATTATTTTAACAGACAGATTTTGCCTTTTCAGTTCTATCTCAGAATCTGTAAAGGAGACATGTCACTTTTTTTTTTCTCTCCCTCTCATTTAATAAAGAGTTACAGTTCAGTTCAAAAGTGTCATTTTAATATTTCCACCCACTCTTGTTCAGTTTGGCTGCTATGGAAAAAGGAAAAGGTGTTGTGCATTCCTAAATAGGCACTGGTGAGCAGATGGACTCTAGCTAAAAAATTCTGGGTGAGAGAAATCAGAAGTGTTTCATTTCCATGTCTGCTCTATTGGCAATGCAAACTCTGGTTCTGCTCAGACGTGCAGATTCCAAGAGGCGTGGAGTGGGAGAACGGAGATCTCAGAAGTTTCTGTGAAGTTTTAGAAACACAGTGAAAAATACAATGTATTGTGAAAATGTGGAAAGTGTGAAAAAGAAAAAGCAGAGAGCAAAATCTCAGTAGCATAATTTTGCAACTACAAATCTGACTGCATATGCAAATTCACTGCCTGCTTACTATCAGTATACTCCTAAATTTCCAAAAGCAGCTATCACAATAATGAAGTGGTCCAGATCTAAATCTGACACTGTGGTTCAACATTTAATCAAATCTATTCCCTGTTTGTCATTTCTTCCTCTCTACATACCATCTTCCTTGCAAGGTGTTCTCAGCTTGGTAATTGGCAGTAGAGTACTAAAGACTTGTTTTTAATAATTATTTGTAGTAGATTATTGCCTTATTACGGAGATCAGATCCTGATTATGCTGAGTTTGTAAAAACAAAATAGAGAGACAGTCAATAACTAAAACATCTTGTTGGGACAGGGCCTGTGGGGTTTGTATAAAGCAGGAAGTTTATGGTAAACCTTTACCTTCCCCAGCAAGGAAATACTACCCTGAGTCCCCTGCAAACTGAGGTCAGTCATGAGCATTATAATTACTCTGAATCAACATACAAGGGTACTGAATTTAATCCAGAAAGTAATAAATTCTGTTCTATCCTTATTCCTGTACATTCACCACTACATACACAAAAATGTACGTTGTCTCCTAAGCTTGGTTTTGCAAGGCCAAGTTCTAGTGAACAATGAGGAAATGAGAGAAAGCTTTTCCCTTCCCATACTCAAACATGAATCAGGGATTAAGTTGGTCCCTCTGCAATTGAGTCTATGAGGCCTGATCACTTCACATCTTCAGAGAGTTTCTATCACATGGAAAAGGTTAGGGAGAAGAGAGAATAAATTATTCATGACTCAGTGCTGAATTTATGGAAACCAAGAGTAAACTGACAGGGCTGTGCTGTCTCATCAGTGTTGCCTATTTGGCAGCCCAGCTCCAGGAAGAGGCCATGAAGACCATCCTTGTGTTACCATGAGGCCTGTAAGAACTAGTCAAAAATCTTTCCAAAATTCATGGATCAAAGCAGACAACATTATCCAGCAGTGTTTTTATCAGAGACTTTGAAGAGAAAAAAAACAGGCCTAACTTTGATCCCAGGAAATTAAAGTCACATGCTAGGCAATACCTGTCACCTGCCTGCTCTTAGATGCATGTTCATAACCTCAGATAAACATTTCTCACCATGCCGCCTTTATTGTTAGTTAATATAGATTTCCCATCTTAAAAATATTGCTATCAAGTATCTCATAACACCTGTGCCATAGCAACCTGTTAGGGTGATTTACTTTGACAGGAGACAATGGGTATTTTATTGTTTGACCCCTTCTGCTCTGGCAATGTGGGTTGTTTTTTTGTTTTTCATAGGAGCTGTTTTATTTAATCTTAGAGCAAGTAGTATTGAATCTTCTTATCATTTTTCCCCTTACCAAAGTACACTTTTAGAGTGAACAGTATAATGAAAATCCAGGATTTCACAGAAATGCATCCACTTAAGAAACTTCACACTCTGTTACCTCAGAAAAGATCTGTCTCAAAATGTATGCATTACAAGCAGTTCATGGAAACATATTTTACTTTAGTATGTGAAAGTAATTATGGGTTCCCATAATTAAACCCATTAAGTTTAATGAGGATTCTTCAAATGACTTAAATGTGGCTTACTTCCCTTAAAAGGTCAATGTCACAACATACTGGTCGACTGTCATGGTGACCAACCTGAGAATCAAGTATATAGGAAGCCTCAAGAATTTGTGGCTGTTTGATAATGAAGACAACACAGTAAATTTGCAAGGGTGGAGGAGGAACATCACCACTATCTTGCCCCTTACCTCATAATCATGAATTACTGCAGTGTGAGCTAAATGTTGAGCCATATGAAGCTGAACCATGCAGTTGTGACCATAAGAGATTCTAGTCTCTGGGAATCAGGCACAGGACTGTAACACTCATTCATTAGCAAAATTAATATGTATGTCTGAAGGAACTGAGACCAAGCCTAATGTCAATGCTTGAACTAAACATATCATTGGTGTTCCATTTTTAATATTTGCTTAAGTTTGGTACTTCTAGGTGGGCAAGTCAGCAAATCTCCATTAAGCCGACTGTTTCTTCCAGACGTTTTGAACCTGGTCCAAAGGCTTAGAAACAGGATAACTTATTCAAGATACATATGAATGCTAAAGCCAGAGTCCTAAAACAGTGATCCTTTCTGAAGGCAGCAAGAACTGCTTGTGTGTGAAGGAAATCTAAATGATGAGTTACACTTCAAATAAGCTTTTAGGAAATAGGGGCTTCCAAAATATCCTCAAAAATCAAGTCAAGGAAGCCTGTATTAATTGCAGAGACAGATTATCTGTTATGCCCTAGAGACTGCAGTCTGCATAACTGCAGCCAACATGACAAAGGAGAGTTTTAAGATGGGATATAAAGGAGAACAACAAAGCGCCTTTGTTCATTAAGCGCTTTTCCCAAGCTGAAGAGGTAGCCAGGGACTGTTTCTTTGAAATCTAGCAAGTAGATGATTGTGAGCAGCTATCAGAGAGCTGACCCCGTGGTACTGAACAACAGGTAGCAAAAGAAGAGATAAATCAAGTAAGTTCCCTAAAGTATTAGTTTGATACTTGTTTGAATGCTTGAAACTATATTTGAAACTATTAGAAAAGAGATGCAAAAAAGTGGTGGGACAGGTTCAAAATAACGAATGAAGAGGACTATACTGGGAGTAGCATTCTGACTTCTAATAGTACTCCAACCTTTTGCACTTGATGGAGAGGGATTTCCCAGATAAATACTTTTTTTTTCCTTTTTTCAATGCTGAACCCGGTGGGTCTGCCACAGTCCAAGGCTTCTGACGAAAGCCTTGAGCATTGGATCATGTTCTTCCTCATAGTGCCATTTCTTCAATATACTATGTGAAAGTAGGAAAAAAACAAAAAAAACCCACAAGCCCTCAGAGTATTCCATGAGTAGTTTTCCCATATTCATAATTTGATATGTATGGACCTGTCAAGTGAAGGTTCAGTTGCTACTTTCTTTCTGCTAACTTCTAGTCACAATTTTAATCATGTCTTGCATTCAATCTGAATCAATTTAGAATTATCAGGTTTCAGAGTTTTAGTTCAAGAGAAAACATTAATAAATGGAAGAATTAATTCCAGCACAGAGTAGATCAATCAAATGCTCAGCTTGGGAGCTACTTATACACTACTGTGTCTCTGTCTTTTTCTCATGGGTCAAAAAGTCACCACCCTGGTACTATGGTAACAACCAAAAAAAAAATAGGCAGGAACCCCAGTCAAAATGACAAGACAGATGCTGCAATTTTGTTTGCAAACAGAAAGTGTTGAACTCTGCTCCATAGCCTCTTGTGGTGAAGAGGGAGGGGGAGAAAAAGAAAGGTTGGTTTGAACTAATTAATGTATTCTGTGGTTGTGAGTCACCTGGTTTCATAAAGACGAAAAACACTTTGTGCTCATTGATTAAATCCTATTATAGAAGGAAACAGATTGCAGGGAAGCAGAACGTGTTACAGAGCGCAGGAAGGATCCCTCTTTGCTTCCATGCTCCCTGCCCTGCCCTCCTCTCCTGTGTACTGCAGCCCTCAGATGCAGACAGTCAGCAGGATTTACACGATCCTGGTCAAAAGGTAACATACCAATGTTGTCCTTGGCTTGTTTCATTTGCTCCTGTAGACATAGTCTGAAAAAATGAGAATTCATTGGTTCTGGCTGGAAATACCTAAGTGCCAGGGCAGGCATGTACAACCTGCACCTGTCCTTGTTGTAGTCACCCAGATTACATGGGGTGTTTGCTGCTCTCCTGGGGCAAAATAGTGCTGTGGTAGAGACAATGTAATGGCTGGTGCTGTTCCTGTAACCACCCACTTCCTTCTGCTTTTGTGTGATGATACAACTTTAAGATTTTGGAGGTAACTCATTGATTACCAACTTTTTCTCCAGCATTTATGTTTTGGTGGCTTTGTATTTTGTATTTTTTGGTTTTGCCTTTCTAAAGAGGCATGTACATTTAAAGCATAATCCAATTCAAAATACAATACTGTAGAAAACAAGACCTGGCATATATGTCCTTATTATTATGCCTTATTTTTTACTTACTACTTAGACCAAAGCATTAGACCTTGATGAGTAAAGTTTTTGTATTCCTCAGGTATTATTTATGTGTCTATGTAAGCTAAAGTTACCAAAGCTATCTTTAAGACTTGAGAAAACACTGAAGATGTATCTTCATTTTAAAGATTCTGTGGCATCTTCATAAATACATTACTGGTATTTCTTATTCTCTCCACAAAAGCTGTAACAGGCAGCTACACCATTATGACTCAGGAAAGGCACCTGGAAATAGTTCTTCCTGGATCCCATCAGTGCCACTGTCGGTGTCACTCAGAAGAGGTCGTTCTAGAAGAGTGCAAACCCCTTGGTGGTCTGGGGCCAGCACATGTGTTTCCACTGTATTATTTGTTCCTGCTGGCCCAAGGGAAAAAAGAAAACATTTTAAGCTATAAACGGTGTTAAATTGGAAACCTATGTACCAAACTCTGCTTTGAAATCCATGCTTGAATTACTTTAATTGGAACTTGTAGAGGACTGGATACAAACAGGAGCAGAATTTAGCTTCAGACATGATGGGAGTCACTCTTCTAAAGCTTCTGAAATTGCTCCAACTCTGCTCCAACTGCCATCAGGACAAGTTTTACTATATGATCTTTTTAAGGATGAAGATTGAAATTCATATTAAAGACTTTTTTTGAGTATTTGTGTTTGGTTTTTTTTTTAAATATTTATCTTGATAAATATGGAGTCAAAATTGTTTGAATAAATGAATAATTTAATCATTTCATTATTACTTTGAGTCAGATACAGATTACATAAGTGTTCTATAAATGAGGAACCTAGAACCAGAAAACTTACTTTTGTCCACCTCAGTAGTTAAGGAAGTTTCCTTAATTCTTCTGAAGGCTTGTTAGGACCCTGAGAAAGCTTAGCAACATCCTTAGTTGAAGAACCACCACAGAACTTACTAGATAAGCCCAGAAATGGTCATCATTGTATTCTGACTAACTCTAATCAAGTAAAATAGTTTTCATTATACAACATAGTGGTGTCGGTGTCTTCCAGAACAGGTTACAATTTTGCTTTGGAAACAGTATCCCTGTGAGAGGGACTTCTTCATCCCCAGTGACTTATCACTCATACTGTTCCTTTTGCAAGCTAGTGCCCTAGGAGCAGATCACAAGGCACTCTGCATGACAGCTCATCATTTTTCCTGTTGAAACTTGATCAAAATCCAGCTGCAGGTGGGAGCATCATATCTTCATGGGAAACAAGCAACACAGTGGGCATAGGATATGCAAATGGCAGTGACTTGATTTTACCAATCCTCGTGACTTGATTTGCTTTTTTATTGTTCATATAGAAATTTCTTAGTCTAAATTGTAAAAATAGGAAAGGGTCTAGATCCCCATATAGTAGATTCCCACCAAATACTTTACCCTTTCTTATTATTCTTTGTCAGTGACAACTCATCTTTAAAATCAAAGCCTTTCACTTTCCAGATGTCTTTCCCTGCTTTTACCTTAAAAGACATTGCTTTGATAATTGCCCATACTTAGAAGGTGATGGAGAAGCAAAATCTCCACTTGCCCTGGGTAGATTCGTTGCATCTTTGCCCATTTATGATATAGAAATCACTGCCTGTCTTTATGCGTTTCTATCACATTATACCATAAGAAACAGACATTTTAAAGGAATCCATTATTACAGTACGAGGAGAACTTACCAGTCCTCCAGTTCAGGCTAATAATTTATCATCTTCTTAGTTAAAAAAACTATTTGTGCATTATTTCTCTTTTGAAATGGTCTATCTTTACATTCTAGTTGGGTTTTTCGCTATGCCTTTCCCCATTCAGACAAAGTGTCCCTAGATGATGGCAGTGAAGCACAAACATCAGACTATTCTGACTACCACTCTTGTTCCTTGACTGCAGAACTGTGAACTTCCTATAAAAAAGTATAGAGAATGGATTATTCATTTAGATTCCTAGATTAGCTGAGTATATACCATACGTATTAAAAATGTCTGTGACATGCTAGATTATGGATGTGCTGCCTTATGTCACATCAAAGCTATCATAAAACTAGTCTGTCATCTTGCAAATGACAAAAGATTTCTTTTTCTTTTTTTTTTAAAGCAGAGAAAATACATTATTTCATATTCTTCCTGTCAATTTGGATAGTCTGCTTAAGCACTGTCTTTAAAAAATAAAATCTAATGCTGAAAAAAATGAGCATTTTATGCATATTATTATCATATTTATTCTTATATTCAGCTACTCCTACAGTATAACTCAGTATGGTAAATAGCGCATGCTAATTACTTAAAAAATCATTAAATTTTAAGTCTTATAGCAGATGCAAACACCATTTCAAATGTTCTCATTGTGTTGCCCACATAATTCATGAGCTCTTAATAGAATGCAGACTCAAAGCAGGCTTTCACGTGTGAGCCACTCTTTAGCTTTTTGCATGTTCCTGAAAAAGCGGAATATACACCTACAGAGCCTCAATATCAAACTCCTCTGTTCAGTGGTGATGCTGACCTATATTAAAGAGTTAGAGGTCTTGTAGTGTAGCAACCACAGGATATGTTGGAGTTGCACAGGCACAAGGGAGTGTAGGTTGTTCAGGTAGTCACTTTCAGAGCCAGAGCTGGGATGCCTGAACAAACAGCCATGGGGACCTCAGGTTCCAGTCCCCAGTACGAAACCTATTACATGTTTTTATTCATCAACTCTTCTGAAGTCCACTTCCCTCTTGTTTCTTGAAAATAAATGGTCCTATAAATAACTGGGAGTTCACAGTCTTGAGGCAGCCCAACCTGAGCAGGAAGAGCAGAGGATCATCCTGATCCAGCCCTACCTCTACATCAATGTGAGCTCAGACTCCATCCAGCTGAGGATGGGACCCTCATTAGTGTCACATTCGTCAACTTCAGCTATTGGTTCCAGAGGGTACCTGCACTGTACCCTGTACACAGTACATGTACTGTGCTGTATGTGCAAGAGGTCTTGCATGCCCTCAAGTATTTAAAATGGCGCTAGATACCTGTGCTCAGGCAACTGAATCATTTCCTACATATATGAAATTTAGCCATTCAAATCCAAAGTAGATATGCTGAGTTTCTTTTATAGATTAAATTAGAGGCTGATTCATCCCACCTATGCTAGTTACCTGTCTAAGCATGATATGTAGTACCCTTTGGAAATTACTGCTCTCTTTATACAGTGTAAGACAAGTTTAGAGTAATTAACTTTAGGCAATCAACATTTATATTGCTACAAGCAGGCAAGAGACTTTAAGTATTTATAGGAATTTGTTAAAGATTCAGTGATCTATAAATAGTATCTGGAGTGACAAAATAAAATTTTCTTAGTACAGTAAATCTTTTTTTTTCTCCAAATGGACTAGTAATTCACCTTTATGTTCTATGTCTATAATATATGTGCAAGATTTCCACAGTTCTCCAAGATGTTCTGATACTAAAAGTATTAACAATTGTGAAGTTCTCTTTAACTACAGAAATGGGAACTCATAAGTACTTCAGGTAGTCAAGTACAGCTGTACTTTAAGAACAGACCTCTGTATCCCAGTCAGTTTTTCTTTAGCAAATACCACTAGAGCTGAACATCTGGTGGTTTTGTTCTTGTATTCAGACTCCACTGTTCTGAGTTTAGTGTCTTGCAGGTAAATGAATGGTGTGCAAAGCACAGACAGTCAGCATATTTTAGTGTTCTTTATGCATATTTTAAAGCTTTCATATAGTACTTCGGCTATTTCTAACTTTAATGCTTCAATTCCCTGTTCTATCCTGTAGTATTTTATCTATCTTCTTCTCTGATCTTACACTTTGATAGGGGTAGAAAACCTTTGGGAGAATGATCTAACAACTCTTGCTATCTTTCTTCTTTGTTTTTTTTTCTTCAATATACTTGTTTAGTTGTATTCTTTCCATTTTATTTAATATCTTTTGTGTGTAACAAATACGTTACAATTTTTCCTTTTCTTAGCAAAAACCCACAAGATCAGATTTGTTCTCAACTTCAACCCTTCACTTTAACCAAGGAGATAAAAACCATTAACAAATAGTCCTAGTTGAGGCAGAAGACAGATTGGCTTAACAGAGCATCACCCCTTTCCTTCTTCAGGCTTCATAAAAGCCCCACTATGTAAATACTTTAGGACCAGTTTCTCCAGTCCCCTACTTTCATCACATTGAATAGTATCTACTATTCAAGAGTCCTACCGAGCTTGGGGAGAATAGGGAAGAGAAATATTTAGGAGCTTGAGATCCTATAACTATGGCTAAGGAAAAGATGGCTTTTGTCTGGAAGCACTTGCTCTTTGTCAAACCCTAGCCTAGATTACCTCCACACAGGCGAGTGCTTAACTCACTGGTACTTATTCCAGTTGCGTTTCTCCTGCGTTGTTCAAATCCTTGATATGTTCTTCAGTATTTTAACCCTCAAACACAAAAGATCTTTTTATCACTTAGGTGTCTCATGCTTGAATCGGAGTGTGTGTATACATACATACATACATACATACATATATATATATATATATACACCCTCTATTCCAATCTTACACAATAAGTGTCAGAAATTTAGTTACTTCCATCAGAAATAGTTTGATAATCATAATAGCTCTCATCTTTCTGAAATTTTCCGCATCCACAGTCAATTTTTGTTTTCTATTAATTTTACCTTTTAATTCTTACTTCTTTTGTGCCAATCTTGTTTCCATTCTTGAAACACAAATGTATTTTAAAGAACTCACATGGCACATTTGTCTATGCATCATATTCCTGGGACTGATATAAGTCTCTGTAGATAACTTTCTCAAATAATAAGCTGATAAATAGTAGATTACTTCTGCTTTGATAATGACTGTGACCTGCAACAAGCTAATGACTATACAGTTTTAAGTGTTGAAGGATTTTTATACTATGTAACTGCTTTTATTAGATAACCATTGGATAATTAGAGAGGTTTTGCTGTTCATCAGTCTAATGTATAACCCTTCTCATCAGAAGATATTAATCACTTCAGAAAAAAAAATATTCTACAGTTTAGGATTCAAGACTTTATTATTGTGCTTTAGATCTAAAGAATCTTGGCGAATCACAAATGAAGACAAAAGTGATGCCACAATATTTTATTAAATGCTACAAACTATTTCAGGTTTTATTTCATTTTTCGCTTTTTCCTTTCCCTTGGAGTCAAGATAACAAACCATCTTCATCTCCATTTGCCTCCAGCAAATTCAGACATGGTAGCTTTAAAAAATGATGCATGATATCATATGCACATAACATTCTCTTTTGTAATGTTGAATCATTGACAAAGGAATAGAGTAAAATCCTTATCTATGAATGCACTATGCTATGAAAATTCATTTGAAATATTTTTCATGTGGGTTATGAAAAACTCAGAAATTCCTGCAGTGGAGTAATAGGTAATCCATAAACTATGTTTCCTGAAACAATGCCTACCTATGAAGCTATTTTTATTGCAACTTTTGTTGTAAAAATTTTCAAAGAGTTTTAGAAATTTTCTTTTCTTTCTGATAATTTTGTAATATTTCCATGATCTACACTTTTTTCTTGGTCCACTTTCAATTCATATTTTGATAGGTTTTTAACCAATTGACATTTTAGATAGACTTTACTAATAGTACCACTGGTAAAACATGTCAAATTATTCTGTAGTCATTAGAAGTGCTGGAGATACTTAGGAAACTAACTAAAACATTTCTTTTCCCTGCTGTTTCCATCCTTTTCCTTTCCTTCTTTTCCCTTCACTTGAAAAATACAAGTTTGAGGAAATTGAAACTTTTAAAACATTTTATTTTCACTTGCTGATTCTTCCTGAGGTTGCCAGAGCCTTTCTTCTTTCGAATGCTCTCCTGGAAGACAAGTCATTACCACTTTGTGACAGAGCAATGACCCCAGATCCTGGCTCTGACAGTAACCAGACAATTCTACCACTGAGTATTTCAGATGAAGGTGAGGTATGCCTTACCTGTCCAAGTCTGTCAACACTAGACTGCAAGGTAGACATCAGAGAGATGACTAGAAGTGACAACATCATGCCCTTGGCCCTTCTGTACTTGCAAAGCCTTAACATGACATCTGTTCTGTAGGTGGTAGTGTCTTATCTTTGGCGAAAAATAATTCCTGCCTCCAACACTACAGCCAGAATGTCCTTCCAGTCCTTATTTCACCACTATCACCTCTGTTTTTCCATACACTTGGAAAAAGCCTGAGCATAAAAAAGTCAATAAAGTAATTTTCTAACCTGTCTTCCCTTTTCAAGACTTTCCCCCCACCCCTCCAATCTTTTAACACAATTGTGACATTATCAGCCATTAAAAGCAAAAAGTACACAGGTGATGTATCCATCCCTCTTACCTCAAAATGCATCTCTACAAATGTAATTGTTCACTCACTGAAGCAGGATCTAACTGTCTCTCACAGGCTTTAAAAGTCGGTGGATCATGAATCTTCTTTTCCCAGAGGAACAATATTCTGCCCCGTAATCTTCTTTACTGTACTCACCTCCCCCTGTATTTAGGACTGTGTTGCAAACGTATGCTACAACATTTTCAGAAGTCTAAGATTTAGAATTTTCACACATAAACATGTTACAGCAGTTTCAGGTGATTATTTTCCAAGTTGTATTTCAATAATGGGTACAGCTTCTTAAATAAACTGTGTCCTGTTGAAACTCAGATTTTCAATCTATGTCTAAATTAAACTCATAAGTTTGATAAGTTTAAACTCTTTCACACAGATGACTGAAGCCCAGTAAAGATTCTAGACCTTTATTTGTTGAATAAGGATTTAAATAAATTAGGACAAAGGAGAAAATTATGTTTAAATGTGATAATATTTAAAAAAATGTTTTCTTTTTTACACTGACAATGGTTATTTTGGATCTACTAATCATTTTTTCCTTCTGAGACTGTATCACACTGCGGATATATTCTAGTTTCAATATTTTTCTAAGACTAGTCTGTCAAAATGGAATGTGTTGATGTCACTCTTATCCATCTTGCACACTGGTTTGTCCTTTCTCTCGTTACACCTATATTGGACCAAATTATTTACATTGCTGTCTGCTTTATTACTTTGTAGAGAAGAGCATTGCTGAGTCAGAACATACATTGCAATATGATTAAAATATTTTCCATGCATATAGATACTCTTGAACTATTACTGTGATAATCTTTGTGAAAATGACACATTTTAATGTCTACATTATTTGGTCTGCTATGTCGATTTAAAGTATCAGCCAAAGTTACTATTTTGAAATTTAAAGGTCTATGTATTGAATATGATCTCAGATTTTTCTTATTAATTGTAACAATATTACTATTCTGTGTTGTAATTATCCTTATATCTGATCACTAGAAGTAAATAAGGTGTTTCCTTACACCCAGAATTATCTGAGAAAGAGATTCTTTCTGAAGTTTAAAAAATTGTATTTTTAATTGCAGGTAAAACACCTCATGTCTGAGCATTTAAATAGACTATTAATCTTAAAACATATTCAGAATCAGTGATCCTGGGAAATTTTGGGGTACTTATTTATGTACTAAAGCACTATATCAAGCATAAATTAACTGCTGGGGAGTGGGTGACATAATGCCATGGCAAATCAAAACTGTAAAGTTTTCTCCATTACAGTCACAAAATGGTGAACTTCCTCATCACTTTGCTTGCAGAACGGAGATATCTATCATTTCATGTGAAGAAGATTTTTCATTTTACCTATCTTTCATTTTCTACTAGCAATTGCTACTGCTGCTACACTGTAATCTGTAGCACATTTAGGATATATAATATATGAAACCTTATAATGTTTCATCTTTATTATGCTGCCTGTATTCATTTCTAGCTAATGCAATATGAACATTTTATGATAAATGAACTCTATTGCAAAAATTGTAATATAAAATCTTTAGATTGTAGCAACTGTTCCAGGACTATTTTCAATATGGTAACAAGTCATCTCCAGTGGTCAAGCAAAATATGACTGAAAAAGAGAGAACTGACTGAAGGGATTATGAATCCAGTCTAAATCTTAAAATGTGGGGTTTCCCCATGTTTCATTCCCCCATTTTTGTTTTGTTAGGTTTTAAACTTATATAGTATTCCATACTTGGGCTACCTAAAATACCAAACATGAAAAAAAAATCTTATTCAATGGGATGCAAAACATCTAATTTTATATTTTCAGGAATTACAGAGGTGGACAATACTTATATACACAATTAAATACTGTAATCGTTTAAACTTTAAATGTTAATGGTGGGGTAAAGTAGACTCTCAGAAAATCCGCTGATGATACAAAACTGGGAGGATTGACTGATATGCAGAGCGTCATGCTGCCATCCAGAGGGACTCTGACAGGCTGGAGAAATGAGAAGTGTGAAGTCCTGCAACTGAAAGGAACAACCCTATGCACCAGTACATCCAGTTGGAGCCCCCCAACTGGAAAGTAGCTCAACAGAAAAGGACTTTGGAGTCCTGGTGGACACCACAGAATCACAGAATCACAGAATCACAGAACATTAGGGATTGGAAGGGACCTCAAAAGATCATCTAGTCCAATCCCCCTGCCGGAGCAGGAACACCTAGATGAGGTTACACAGGAAGGCATCCAGGCGGGTTTTGAATGTCTCCAGAGAAGGAGACTCCACAACCTCTCTGGGCAGCCTGGTCCACTGCTCTGTCACCCTCACTGAGAAAAAGTTTCTTCTCAAATTTAAGTGGAACCTCCTGTGTTCCAGCTTGTGCCCATTACCCCTTGTCCTATCATTGTTTGTCACTGAGAAGAGCCTGGCTCCATCCTCGTGACACTCACCCTTTAAATATTGATAAACATGAATGAGGTCTCCCCTCAGTCTCCTCTTCTGCAAACTAAAGAGACCCAGCTCCCTCAGCCGCTCCTCATAAGGGAGATGCTCCACTCCCTTAATCATCTTTGTAGCCCTACGCTGGACTCTCTCCAGCAGTTCCCTGTCCTTCTTGAACTAAGGGGCCCAGAACTGGACACAATATTCCAGATGCGGTCTCACCAGGGCAGAGTAGAGACCAGGTTGAACATGCACCAACACTGTGCACATTGCCAGTGGGCACAGACTGAAACACAGGAGGTTCCCCCTGAATGTCAGGAAGTGGTTTTTTTTCCAGTGAAGGTGACAGAGCAGTGGTACAGGTTGCCCAAAGAGGCTGTGGATTCATGCTCTTTGGAGGCATTCAGAAGCCGTCCTGTGCAACAGGCTCTGGGTGATTCTGCTTAAGGAGGAGGGTTGGACCTGGTGACTCCCTGAGATTCCTTCCAACTTCAACCATTCTGTGATACTGTGATCTCTTTCATTCTCTCTCTTCAACCATTCTCATCCTGTTTTTCAGCATACAAACTACACAATGCCTACCAGTTAGACCTAAGAATAATAATAATTTAGACTTTGATTATACAAGTCTTTTGCAGTAACTGAACTTAACAAAGCCCATGGAAGTATCTGCAGCTCGCACAGAAGGTCTTCCTAAATCTCATATTAAGATTTGACCAACTTTATTTTAGTATTATTCACAAACAGAAAGAAAAAAATAAAAACTGATGTGTTATCTTCTTTCCTATTTCCTAAAATCAACAGATTTTCATATTTATGCCCAATGTCTCTGTACTGTTCATCCCTTACCTAGAGCTAGTGGACTCTTTCACATAAACTAGTTAATATTAGGTCATTTGAAAACTGAACTGAGAATACTACCTTTCTGTTTTGTATCCCTCACTGTGTATTTGCAGTTGGGTTGGGATCTAGCCCTTGGCTCTGGGGGAACAATTCATCCATCCTCAAGTGGTTCTCTAAAACAGACTAAATGAAAAACTCCAACAGTACTGATTTTTCTTCTTTGGCTACACATGGCACCTCTGGTAACTTTCTCAGGTAAAGATGTCTCTACTGAAGATGTCTAGAGTTAGCCAAGATTAATCCCACTGCTAAAGTTAGGTGAGATGTATTCACCTTTCATGTATAAGAAATATGTGGGGTTTATGGCTATAGCAAATACACTGCAGTTTCTTAAAATATCCTTTGAGGACACTAAAAAAATCTGTAAGCATACCAAGAATGACTCTGTCATAGCCAGGTAAAACCAGGAAAAAAGTACCATTCTTTTGACAACTTTATAGAACACTGTGGCTTTTTAAAAGCAGCAGCAGAACTTTTTCAGCAACATTTTAAACCACCACGTTTCCATCTACCATTTAAGAATGGTTTCACTTATTTCAAAAAATTGTATTTAGGTATGACTGTTTATCCATGCCAGTCAAAGCAATCCTATTGTGGTAAGATGCAGGTTATTTGTACAAGATTAGCACCTGCTGATATATCTTTTTACTATAAAATGGAAAAACCACATGTGTCATTTTAAAAACAGTTGTGCAGCTTTTGTTTTGCCTCTCTTGGTGTAAATTATTGTAAGTCTCAATCAACGCTTGGAAAAAAAATAATTCCTGCGTTCTTTCAACTTATAACACTTTCTTAAAGATTTCCTATTATTTAGAGGCAATTAGTTTGTCAGTGTGTCAGAGCAGGTACACTGAAAAAAAAAGAATTCTACTGTGTAGTGGGATGTCCAGAGATTAATTACAAGCAGGAAAACAGAAAAAAAGTTGTTTCACTGTTCGGTATAAATTGTCAATGTATCTATAGCACTGATGGGACTATGTTACTTTACACCAGTAGAGGATGTAGTACTAGAGGTTTATGGCTCCATGTAAGAATGCACAAGCTTTGTTCTCATCCTGATTTAGGTTTTCATCCACTCTGAAAGTCAGTTCAGTGTAAGGGGTTCTGCAGGTTTGTTTCCTTACTGTGTTGGAGTCTCTGTTTCCCTCAGAGGTACTTGCTTTTCTAGATACTTACTCATCACTTAAACCATAACCTAAAGACTTAATCTTGTAAAACAATGTTAGGTTGATAATGTTGAAAATGTTCCTGCAAAATGCTAAAGGACAATCAACGTAGCACATTTCCAGCAGTAAATTCCACTTAGATGCCTTTAATTAATTCATCAATCAATGGTGGGAAAATCTGGTCTGGTTACCTTGATTCTCAGATCCTAATCAAAGGCTAATTAGCATTAAGAAGATCAACAAGCTCTCTAGAATACACACCTAAAGTCATCCTGCTAGATGTAAGGGGAAGAAGATGCTGATAAAGCTATTTAGGTAACTTCCTTTAATATTACTTTCTGCTTGGAAAGTTTGTTTACTCAAATTCGGGGAGAGAGGAATAATAGAGAAGATGTGAGCAGGATTAACTCATTGGGTTCTAGACGTATAGGCACTTTTAACAGTAGTAGTGAGTGAGTTTGGTTTAGATCTTATGTAAACACTTAGATGTGAATTTCATATGAAAACATTTTTCCTCACCATAGTTAAAATTGGTCCTCCTCCTACTTTCTACAGTTTGTCCAGAAGATTCCTTTCATACTCACCTCTATAGGAGGAAAGAGCAGCTGGTTTTCACGTGACTGATTATGAGACTGGAGATGTCTCCATGTTTTTTTATTGAGGATAACTCACATATAGATGGCTAATTTTTTTCAGCTACTGAACTCTGTGACTTTATCAAGCTTCAGATCAAGATACATTGCCACTTATCAAAAGGATCTAAGGGTGGAGAGATGCACATAAAAAGCTCATAACTATTTCAAAATTCTACTAAAATAAATCACAGAACTAAAGCCCAGATCAGTAATCAGAAAGGATTAAGACATCTAAGTCTTATTCTGGTAAATACATACACTGAATTCTTGATTCCACTTTCTAAAAGCTGCTTTAATTAGAGTAAAATACTCATGAGATAAGGCATATTTAATACTTGTCACGAGCAAAGGTATTCTGAGCCTACAAAATTATGAGTATAAGCTGGATGTTCATCATCTCCACTTACTGACATGTTACTTAGTATTTGAATACAAGTGCATTTCATTCACTGGTGGGTATAAGGTAGTATAACAGCCTTGCCTGCAATTCAGTGGGTTGATTTGCTCTGGAAATTAAATAGTCCTTTTATTTCTGAAAGTGTCTTTGCACTATAGCAAATATGCAATGTTCATCAGCTGCCAGCTGTGTGTCTCTAACTCATAAGCAAAATAAAAGCAATGACAATACAATAAAAAGTCTCAGAGATGAAGAAATATAATAATAACAACAGTAATAATAATAATAGAACCTTCCTTTATTTCAAGAGAAAATTTCAACCCCAGAAGGCAAAATTTGTAATGCCATGATATTGATTAGACAACTATTTTTTTATTAATGTGAAGCAGGCAAAATCCCCCAGGTAAGGAGCAAGTTTTGTTTTAGGTTCAACATGAATCTAAAATTACATTTTTCGCAAAGATTCTGGATTTATCTTTTCTCATTGTTTGCAGATGAAGCTAGTCAATGTTTTTAATTAATCATTGATTTAACACCAGAAGGTCTGGAATTTTCATAATGGGGCAGACACTCTCTGCATATTCACTATTCCTTTGGGCCATGATTGGTTTGGAAGCCTTGTAAGTATCTGAGTACTTTTAAGTTAGTACCTCACGCCACCTTTGAGAAGTTATGACATTGTCAATACATAACTCTTCTACATTTAAGACGAACAGCTTCTGCATACTTAGTTGCCCAGGGCTGCTCCTTCTGTGCTTGTACTGGGCCACAGAGAATTCATAATGGTTTCCTTAAACAAGTTTCAAGAGCACCTTCTTTACAGATGGCTGGCAAGCTTGTTCCTGGCCTGCTAGGAAACTCCCATCAAGTTTAACCTTCTTTCTCCTTCTTTTCTATATATTGGAGATCCGGTACATCAACTAACTGCTGGATCCCTTCTGCAATCCATAATTCTTCACTTCAAAGTTCAATACCAAATAAGAACTTATATTGTTTGGTGACCTTTTGTACAAGCACTTCAGCAGCAATTAAATGATCCTTTCCTTTTGTGCCATGAGAAGACCCAGACTGTCTGCTTGCTTTTCAAGTGAGGAGAAAAACAGTGCTGTTAAGAGCAGTGACAGCAGCCTCCTTTTTCATTAGCAGCAACAGTAAGAAAAGTCAGAGAAGGCAAAGCAGCTGCTATAGCTGATACCAATGTGCCAATATTCCAGCAGGAGTATAATTTGATTTCCAACTGTGAAGTGACACACGCAGCACATAGCTGTAATTTTGATATTAGTGCATAAATAACACTGTGCTCAAACTCAACATTCATATTTTCACCTACTGCAAAAAACAGGAAGCCAATTTCCTCCTCACAGTTTACTGTGCCATGGTGTATGAGTTCTAAAGGCTTTTAACTACTAAATAGGCATAATCAATGAGTTTTGTTCTTCTGTGTAATCATTTTTGTTTGATAAGTATAGAAAGTGGAAGTTGCAGGACTGACCTAGTTCCATGGGTCATTCTATGTCTGTCATTTTTCATCTTAGCTTGTCCACATAGATGTGCTAATTGAAAGGCTGAACAAGAAATGATGAAAACCATCGTATGCTATTTATTAAAATACCATCTCAAGTATTGTAATGGTGAATATTGAGTTGGATTTATGACATTTTCTTACAAGGAGAAGAGCAAATTAAAGCCTTCATGGTGCCTACAAGCTGATGGAAAGAAAAAAAATCTGATGCCATGTGACATAAGCACTGCAACTTACTTTATATGCAGCCACTAGACCACACAAAGCACAATGTAGCAATATGGAATATGAACCTTCAAGTTGTGCTGAAGCAGTCATTTCAAGAAAAACAAAACAAACTGAAAAACCTTCAATAGAGAAATTGAAATCTTTCCTTTGACTGGCAGATACTCTCTCAGCTTCTTAAGTCACTGTAGCAAAAAACTGTCCGTATTCCAGTTGCTTTTCTTTCTATTGACACTTTTAACCACATTCACTTGAAAGAAACTTTTCTTTGAGTTGCTTCATTGCCACTGCACTTACACATCAGCTGTGCAGCTTCTATGCTTTTGCACACTTTTATATTGCACTTGTGAAAAGCAATTTTCTGATAAGTTCATTTACATGCAAAGTGCATATATCATCTACCTGATTTAAATCATGGCATGTTACAGATTAAATCTAGCTGGAAATTATCTTTTCTGTATTGTAAAAATATTGCCAATCCCAGTGATCCAGCATTTCAGACTTATGAAATGCTGGTAAATACCTTTCTTTACATCAGTTAGCACTGCCAATATCCAAAAGAACAATCTTTTTGACCTTTTCAAGTGGTCACCATAAAACCCAATACTCTTCTTTCAAATATGAAGGTTGTGGGTTTTTTTCCTCTCACTTACTGCTCTGTAGCATCTATTAACAAGTAATCTACACTCTATTAGGATTATAATATTTTAGAGTCCACTACAAAGCATAGAATAAAGTATTAATGTGAGCCACTTACATTCTTCATCTTTCTGCCCATTAAACAGTGGTACATGTCAATGAAAGCACATAACTCACACAGAAAATGAGATGTTCTTATTCAGAACAGAATTCTTGCTTATATTCTTACTGTGCCATTTTAATAAACAATATGGTCTCCAGGCATTTTTCAGTCTCTGGGGACAACTGATATAGAGCATGTCAGTTCACACACATATAGTTAAGTTGTACTAAGCCTTCCTGAATGAGAGCTGATTGGCCAAAATCATGCTAGAGAACATGTACAAAATTAAAATATGAGCTGTCAAGTGCCAGTATTTCAATCCTGCTCTGCCTCATGTAGCTTCCTAGTAGACATGTATGCTCTATGTTCCTAAGGCACAATGTGGAGTATCAAGACTTTGACGTGGAAAGCTGACTCTATGTTCCTAGAAATCTGGAGCTGGAGGTCTAGACTCCACATTTTAAATTACATAGCAATTTTTGCACATGGACAGAACTGGGTCAACCCCTTTTCCTAACTACAGGAATCTAATACCATTTTAGATCAGAGAATCATAGAATTGTAGGATAGTTTGGGTTGGAAGGCACCTTAAAGATCATCCAGTTCAACAACCCTGCCATGGGCAGGGACACCTCCCACCAGACCAGGCTGTTGTGGGAGACCCATCGGCTTGAGCATCTCAAATGCTACAAAAGGTGGACTTAGCACCCATATGAAGGCAATTGAATTAAACACAGGAAGGACCTGGCTCCAGGTTTTGACAGTACAGTGTAAAGGACTACATGGATGTGTCTGCATGTGAACTAGGTGTTGAAGTTAATTACATTTTAACCATATTTTAAACTGATACATAGTCAGTCTGTCTGTGGAGTCTTGAGTGTGACTACAGTGCAGCAGAGCAGACCTCCGTCCTCTGTTACCACGCTGACTAGATGATATGTGTGGACTGTCATGGGAGCTTGGACATCTATAGCAGCTGTGGATGTCTGTATGTAGAAACCTACATTATGTGACCTACTTACTGACCTAATAGCATATAGAGAGAGCAGAATAATTAGCAGTTCTCTTTCACCTGTCAGCTCCCAAATCTAGGGAATCCCAAAGCTTCTAGTTTTGAGCCACTCAAACACTCAGTATTTTATCTAGCAAGTCAGCTGAGTAATAAGAAAAGACTATAGAAATCCAAAGGTTATACAGAAAATGGGATGGTGCCATCCAATGGCAAAAGGAAGGTGGATAAGACTAAAACCCATAGGAATTTAGCATCTTTAATTCTGAATCTCAGATGGCAATTTACCTAGATATATAAACAGTGCCTCAAAGATAGAGGTGCAGAAATGCACTTAAATTCCAATTTTTAAAATGCATTTTTGAGCTACAACAAGGGAACAAAGGATGTGAATCAACCTTGATCATTCACAATGTTGTTCTAAATAAGGGGCTTATATGGACTCCATCTACAGTCAGTGAAGTGAGATAGGTATTGCCAGAGGATGAGTTCTATTTCAGCATAGGTTAGCTGAGTCAGTTCTTGGAGATGTCCCTTTCTACCTTCCAAATGTATTGACTACATCAATATTTAAGCATTTTTTTAAAAATTAAAATAGGATAGCAAGAAGAAAAAAGCTGCAGAAACAAAAATTTTGATGGAAAAGGAAGCAAATATACATTGACGTGAGACGAGCTGCCCATAAATGTAAGCTACAAAGAGGAGCAGCATAGAGGCATAGAGGGAAGTAGGGGCATGCAAGTCCTTCATGCTAAGGTAGTGTTTTGTGTACTGATATAGAACAAGATGAGAATTCAGTACTGCCTCTTAAGGCTGCTGGTGGAAGAGGGTTCATACAAAGCTAGCATTGAACACTGGTCAAGCCACCCCATAGTCCTTCATACACTCCAAACTTTGGCAATTACCATTCTCATGAAAGAAAATGTGCACAGCTGCTACTGAAGAGACTTTCTGAATATACAGTACAAGTAGATAATGCATACAAAGACAGAACAAATGATGAAATGCCAGTTGGAAAGGATGCATTATGACCACAAAACCAATTGAATCATCATCATGCCCTTCACAATCATATTTTCCCCTTGCTCTGCTGCATATTGGTAATTCACAAGATTATTATGCTACAAATAACCTATTCAAAACAAAGCACACTGTACCCTGCCCTTAGTATAAATGTGATTCTTTTTATAAATGCGGTAGCACAGAAATATAAAGGGAGATAAACTAAGTGAGACAAGCAGGGATTTTTTTTCTATTTTCCTTGGATTTTTTTAAGAAAGATGTACCACATCTGGAGTCGGCTGAAGATTTTAACAGCAGATTTTATTATCAGATCAAAGGAAAGTTTTGTCCAGTCAAGAAAGATAACAAGCTATGAAAATTATCAGAAATACATAAATCAAATGGGTACAAATACTTCAGAAGAATGTAATTTCAAGATGGAATATTGACTCTTATGGCTGGTTTTGAGGTAAAGAAAATGGAGAAAAAGAGCAATAGCAAGACTTACCTAAAGCATGACATACTGAGATTTGAATCGTATGGGTTTTGAGCAGCTCTATTATATGGGGAAAAGAAGTAATTATAAACATGTAGAACAAAAATAGATTTGAATATTTCAATGTGTCAAAAATATAATTATTATTATTTTTCCATGCATGTCTCATATGAATTTGTTTTGACAGCTGATAATTAGCTCTTAATAATCACAAACCCTAAAATTTATAACTTTTAAACAAGTTTCAACTTTTATACAAGAATTCCATAGTGATTTTATCTGGCACACACATTTAGCATATTATTCTCATTCCAGGGCTAGAGAAAAAGTAGGAAAATAAAATACTTGTTCTAGGATGTACTTCAGTCAATAGCATAACACAGACTAATATCATTCCCTGGCCAATACATATAAAATGTCTTAAATGCAATAGAATTACTTGGACTGTAAATCATCTGGGTTAGATATATTTTTTAAATATGTGTTTGTACAACATGAAGCATATTATAGGTTCTTATGTGCTTACAATTGAAATTTCTAGATATTATTACAATAAAACTAGGAAGTATGAAACAAAAGAAGACCTTAATCTCATTTAAGATAACAATAATTAGAAGAATGAGAAATAAAAATTGATTCACAAGAGGCTTCCAAAATAATGCCTCAGAAATTAGAAACAGGTCTATGAACTCAGTGATGAAGAAAGTATATTTTAAAATGTAACAATGAAAGTTAACACTTTTGGAAACTAACTGTAGTAACTACAAGTATCTGTAGGTATTTTACCCTGTGGTGGTTTTCACATTGCAGTTCTAGCTGAGATATATTTCAAAGCACTAGAGTCCTATAGACATTTGGTTTTCAAGATGACTGGAAAATAAATTAAAGGTTGAAATTATTCTTCAGTGACTCAGACAGACTTTTACTTTGATTTACCAGTAGGATTATTTCCTTTAGAATGTTGTCCTTTTTCAGAAATACTTGTTCAGAT
Organism: Mesitornis unicolor; assembly: GCF_000695765.1. Taxonomy (NCBI): domain Eukaryota; kingdom Metazoa; phylum Chordata; class Aves; order Mesitornithiformes; family Mesitornithidae; genus Mesitornis; species Mesitornis unicolor. Next base: position 4,944 of record NW_010200923.1, on the reverse strand, counting down.
CTGTTTCTTGTATTTAGTATATATTTTCAAAAATAGCTTCTGTATAACTGGGTTAAAGAGCTAGGCTTTTCCTTTATTTTTTCTCTCCCTTTTTTTTTTCTCTTTTAATCTCTCATAATTTCCGTAATTCATTGAAGTTTGGTTTTTTTACTGAAGTATTTTGTAATCCTGGTGATATCTGTGTCTATGATAGTATATTCCTGAAAGGCTTTTGTTGCTATTACTGTCAGAAAAAGGCCAAACACAATTCCCATCTCTTCCAGCAGTCCAAAGGTATAACCTTAGGAAATAATACTTTCTTCTAATTCTCTGCTTTTGGGAAAGTTAGAGAATGACTGTATATGATAAAATTGGCATCAAGTCTTATTTAAAGTAACATTTAAAATTCAGGTTCAATGTTTTGCAAGTTTCACACTTAGAAAACAGATCAATATAGCCTGCATGGATTCTTCGCATAGATTGAGAACCTGGCAAACCCTTCTCCACAAAGTGACGCTCTTTTCCTCAACCCTGGAGCCTGAACAATGCCTCTGAATAATGGGGCTGCTTGCGTGACTGAAGCTAATCAGCAGCTCCTACTGTGTAGGATGAGGACTGAAATAAATCTGAAGATAACTCAGTGGAACCGGTCTGCTTCCAGTCCTGTAAGCCAAATCTGTGTGTCATATCTAAACATCCTTTCATTCTGTGGGTTCAGCCTAGTTCAAAAAAGTGTCAAGTGGAAAGACAAATCCCAACATCCATAAGTAGACACAATCTTATCCTTGTCCTTACTCATGACTAGGCCAGCAGAGGCACAATTTTGCATTTTTCACTTGTATTTTTTGTGCAATCACAGCAGAGTTCTTACACAGATACCAAACCAGTGCTTGATTCATAAAGCTTACTTTGCAGAAGATGCCCATAGGAAGCTTTGATGCATTGAGACTGAATATTTAAGAATGCTGTAATTCTTATTAATGATCCTGAAAAGTTAAGCTAGAGAGCTGACATGCAGCCTTTCTATGCTGGAAGTTAACTTTATTGTTGTTCATTTCAAATCCCATCTGTTTCCATAATACTGCCTAATTTTGAAATAACAACATTTATCTTCAGTAGAACATAAATCAAAAAATTTCACCACTAAATCAAGTATTTGCACATATCTCTAATCCTAAACAACAAAACAATAATGATTAGTTATTTTCTCCCATCAGACACTTCAACTGGAAATAGGCAAATTAATTAACTGCCAGTTCTGTGCATTTTTTTCCTAGTTTGTTGTATTTGTTTTTTCTGTGTTTATCTAGACAAGGTCCTGATTCTGTTCCCTTATTCACGGAGAAAGGGGGTGAGTAGGATCACTGTTCCAATTCTCTCCCATAGCACAGGTGGTTGGAAAACCATCCCTCTCTGTATGAATGACAGTGCAGAATTTTTATGTCTTCTGTTTCTTTGACAAATAAGGTTAATAAAAAAGGAAGAATCAATAGAAGTAGTATTGTTCTAGGAAGTTCCTGCTGTGAGCCACTTTGGAAGTCCAAAGGTAGGAAGGTTTGAGTAACAGTTCAGGCATTGATCAGAGACCTGGATTGGATTATCTTTTTTTCCCTTTTTTGAATAATTCTAGCAATGTGTAATTTAGAGACTGCCAAGGACCCTGATGGATGCACTTCAAGTTCTCTGTAATACAAGCCCCTTTGCAACGCAGAGTATCTACAGGCAGCAATCCGGGCCTTCACTTGAAGGTGCAATTACCCACCTCTTCTCTCACTAGCTGTACAATGGCTGTCACCAGACAACAATAACCACTGGGGAAATAAAATATTTCAAAATCACGCACTACTCATTAATTAATATTCAGACATTCTCTACTGTAAGTTGGAACTGAGATTACATAATTGGTGCTTTCCTGATTTGTGGACAATGGTGCTTTCAAGTAGCACTAGATCACTTCATTCACCTTGAATCAAGGTCTTGGGACAGACTTATCCTGACTATTGGGCTGCTGCCAGAGAGCTTTTTGCAAAAGAGGGCTTACATCTTCTGATGTCTTTTCCATGGCTCTGAGGCAACGATACCCATCTTTTCACAGTGTGTCTCTCTCTCTAGACTAAGAGTATCACATCAGAGCTGTATCCTGAGATACTGTGATTTTATTTTGCCAACAAGCTAACATCATTCTGAAGAACCGGCAGCAACTCAGGGACCTCAAATCATGCCACTTTTTGGTATCTTATCCGTTATGTCTAAGTCTGCAAGACTTAATGTCAGGTTTTAAGAATATTAGTGTTCTTGCTGTCAATTTTCTAATGAAAATATCCACACTGGAAACTTATGCATCATTGTTTACATTCTGTATTTTACCAGCAGTAAATACAGATTTTGCAGCCTCTTTTTAGGAGGCACTTTATTATTTTGACACTATTCTCCACAAACTCACTAGATCATACAAGATAGAAATGGTTGTCTTGTCACTCTATGGGCAACTGTCAGATTTCATCATTGTTAGCCATCTATAGATGTGACATGGTGATCCTTACTTTGGAAATTATATCTTCTACTTAGGTTTTCTCAAGAAAGTGAGAATAAAGATCAAGGACGAGTATAAACATTTTTTTCAAACAACACAAAAAAGTCTAATTTCTCTTCCCTAAACAGTTTTTTTGGAATCTGAACATTTCTTCAACTATCTGATGAGCCTTTACAGAGTTAAGAACATTGCCAACAATGTTAACAACTCTAACAATACTGTTACTGCTGCGAGTCACAGCTTTTGAAGGTTTTTCAGTTTATAACGATCTTAGTGTATCCTTTATATGTTTTTCCTTGTAACACCTTAGAAATATCATATGAATGCTACTAAATAATATCCCATTTTTTCTCTTAGTAGAGGTTAAGGCTTACTTTAGATGTTATCCTCTGCAGCAACACCAGACTAGATGCTATTTTTTATTTATCTAATTTGATTAAGATAGTTATATATATATTTATTGTATGCCACTCATAAGCTCTTCAGTCAAATGCAGCAACGAGCATGTGTCGGTAACCACCAAGTTTCAGTCAGGTCTGAATTAAGTTTGTAACTGAGAAAGACGGTGGGGGGCAGTGTTTAGGAGGCTGTAGTATTTGATCTGGAGACTGAGGAAGATGAGTCTCTTTAGGCTGAAGGAGAAAATCTAATGGGTAATCTAATCACTGTCTTCTACTACCTAATTATGGATTATAGAGAAAACAGAACCAAGCTCTTCTGAGAGATGCACAGTAGATGAACAAGAAGGGATGAGAACAAGGTGCAACAAGGGAAGTTTTAATTATCCACAAGGAAAAAAAAGTCACAATAAGCACTGTTAACCACTGGCACAAGTAGTCCGGAGATTCCTCTGAAATCTGTTCATACACATTTTTAAAGCTCTACTAAATCTGATTTTATTTTGGTATTCCTCTTCTTTGCACATTGAATTGGACACCTGCAGAGTGGCGGAGGGGTCCTTCTAATCTATTTTTCTATGAAACCATATTGTCTATGATTCTATAGAATCATAGAATTGTTTAGGTTGAAAAGACCTTTAAGATCACTGAGTCCAGCTGTAAACCTAACACTACCAAGTCCACAACTAAATCATGTTCCTAAGTGTTGCATCTACACATCTTTTAAATAACTCCAGAGATGGTGACTCCACCACTTCCCTAGGCAGCCTGTTTCAATGTTTGACAGCCCTTGCGATGATGAAATTTGTCCTAATATCCAACCTAAACCTCCCCTGGTACAACCTGAGGCCATTTCCTCTCATTTTTTACTTAAGAGAATAGAACCTCCCCCACCTGACTACTCCCTCCTTTCAGGCAGTTGTAGAGAGTGATAAGGTCTTCCCTGAGACTTCCTTTCTCCAACAACCCAAGTTCCCTCAGCAGCTCCCCATAGGACTTGTTCTCTAGATCCTTCACCAACTTCATTGCTCTTCTTTGGATGCCCTGAAGCACCTCAATGTCCTTTTTGTAGTATGGTGCCCAAAACTGAACATGTTATTCAAGATGCAGCCTCACCAGTGCTGAGTATAGTGGGAAAATCACTTCCCTACTCCTGCTGGCCACATTATTTCTGATACATGCCAGGATGCTACGGGCCTTCCTGGCCAGCACACACTGATGGCTGATATTCAGCTGGCTGTTGATCAACACCCCTAAGTCCTTTTCTACCAGGCAGCTTTCCAGCCACTCTTCCCCAAGCCTATGTGGGACTCTGTTTGCATGTACGTGTATGTATAAATAGATATTACAGTATATATGCATATATACAAGTAATACATGTATATGTGGGGATATACATACAAATGACATATGTATATTTACCTTCAAAAGTAAAAACCACACCCACTATATCTACTACACACAGACATATATTTATACAACACATTTATATATCATATGATATATACTATAGATCAGTCAAATGATTAATTGATTATAGTCATAAACAACGGTCATTGGGTCTATCCTTCTTCCTTAATCAATAGCATTTTATGGCCAGCTCCATCTGACTCTGGTTTATGATAAATAAATATTTTTTTCTGTCTATAAAATAAAGCTAAATATTTCTTTGTTGCTTCGGAATGGTGGCATCCTAGAATTATAGAACCATAGAATGTCTTGGTTTGGAAGAGACTTTTAAAGATCATCTAGGCCAACCCCCCCTGCAGTAAGCAGGGACAATGTTACCAGATCAGGTTGCTCAGAGCCCCATCAAGCCTGACTGTCATGGAATTGCACCAAAATGGCTACACGCACACAAATAATGAACTCAAACTAGCTTTAATCTGCAACTGAAATGAAGCAGACAAAACTTCATTCACCAAGACAACATCCCACTGACATTTAACAAATACAGGTTCGATATGCTGGTTGGGAATATTACCAGATACAGATGAGTTAACAAGTCTTAAGTTTTGGCCAAACGATCCAAAA
>NW_010200922.1:1753-10126 GCF_000695765.1 Mesitornis unicolor | reverse complement strand
TCCGGAGGCTGTGGCAAGCCCAGGTGCTGCCGCGTTGCTCAGAGCAGTCCCATGTGGAGTTGCCAGCCCCATTTAAAGGAGCCAGACACGACACACATGGCTCCGGCAGACCTTCATGGAGTTGCCAGGCTCTGTGCTTTGGACAAGCTGGCTGGGATTAACCGAAGGATCCCATCTTCCTCCCATTCTCCCCAGTCTCAGGCTGGAAAGACCTGCTCAAGGGGTGGGCTTGGCTTAGCAGCACAGCGAGATGCACCTTGCACCTGCCAGCAGGTTCAGCTGGGCTCCAAGCTCCTCGATTCACATCAGCCTTCCTCACTTTTGAGCAATGGCCATCAAAAATACTGGCAGTAGCCTCACACCCAAGGAGCTGATGCAACCCGTCTCCACTTGGCCCCTGGGAGGTCTGACTGGCCAAGCCTGGCCTTAGCTTTCAGCTGTTCATGCGCTCTCCATCTCTCCTGCCTTGCAATACCCTCAAAACTTCCCCTACCAACAGATGAAAACGTGAGGTGAAGAAAGGATAACTGAGCCTTGGTCCATGGCAACCTGGGGAAGAGCACAGCTTCCAGTGTGGCCTTTCCACAGCTTTTATCAACATTTCAGCTGCTGAAGCAGCCTGGCTCTTCACAGAGAAGTACTTTTCTGAAAGAGCTTTGTGAAGCTGAGCTAAGCAGCACTTCACAGCCTCTTCTCTTTTCTTCCTCTCCTGTCTCATACCACTAAAATAGCTCTCTGGCATGATACCCACATAAACACAGCGATCATGTCTGCTCAGGAATGACAAGCATGCAGAGAGGCAATGCCATTCTTTTCTGACTCCTTCTCCATCCATCCAAACATCCCAACATTTCCAACACTGGAAAGCACAATTGCAGCTATCTCCCTGACATCCTGTACCAGGCAGGCTGTGCAGTTGAGTCTGCTGTCCTGCCACTGAGCCTAATAGTTATTTTTAAATTAAAATCATTACTGTTCTTTACTACGTTGGGTTATTTAATAATGAGCCAAGAGGAACATGGTGTTTTTATTATTTATTTTTTTTCCTAGGGCCATAGTTCAGCTTTTCACCAAGAAGAAAACATGTGTATGGCACTGCAACAGTGAACACTAAAAGAAAAATAAAATCATTCCCATGAGTGTATAAATGACACTGAGAAGAACAACATATTCAGTGTTTAAGTGTTTTATGCTGTTCTGTCAGGGTGATCCACGTGTCTCAAAGAACTGGTGCCCAAGTGCTTACAGTAGTAGAACGGAAGAGGAGAAGGGGGGGGGAAGGAAGGGAAACAAGAACTGCATCCAAGGTGGAGGCAAGCGGCAGTACAACAGACAGCTGGTGTTTGGGTGGTGGTAAATCACCCTGAAATGAGCCTCTTCCCTCAGCTCAATGAGGCCTAAATAACAAAGGAAGGCACAGCTTGCAGCCGGACAGCCTGCTAGCCAACCACAGACACACATGACAGCTTCATTCAGGAGCCCAGAGTCAATACAAAAGCTTCAAAATCAATCTGACATCTTGCGACCTCAAACAATGCGACAAATCTTCTCAGAATTGGAGCCCCAAATGAGGGGGAGCAGCATTCAAGGGAGATCAAACCTCAGGGCTGGCATTGAAAGGGACTAAAAAAGGAGAAGAAAATTCCCAGTTTATTAATGGTGAGGTCTGGCCGGCTGCATCCCAGCCGTCATAGGTTACGTTCATTAAAGGGCAGCACTTTGCACGTATTATGCAGAGCACCCGGAGAGTCTATGTGTGTGCGTGAGTGTGCCCCTCGCTTGTGAGAGATCAGGATGCGTCTTTCTGCTCAGCACTGCTGTCTCTATCAGAAATTCCTCCTGTGTGAACTGCAAATGGGTTTTTTTCCCACTTGAGCATCTGTATGAGCACTGACACACGTGCACCCTCGCACATACGCACGCTCTTTCTCATCCCTGAGCCTGAAAAGCATAAAAGAACTCAGACAGGCTCTTTCCAAGGGAAAAAAAAAAAAAAGCCCAACATTTCACATCCCCTTCCTCCCATACTTTTACCTCACACACTCACAAATTCTGTTACAAAAGGCTGAAGCATTATGCAATTGCCACTGCTGCTGATGGAGTTGATTGCTCCATAAATTCTTGCCTGCTCCTACATGCCATAAAGGACCTAGTCCCACAGCACAGTAAACCCAAAAAGAGGAAAAAAAAAAAGAAAAAAGAAGGGCTTTGGTCCCAAGAGTTGCCCCCTCTGAGTAGGACTGCCCCCTCTGGGGTTGTTTCACCTGCGACATCTGTCTTCTAGCACTGCACACAAATGGCACCCTTCCCCCAACAGCAACAAAAAGGCCAAGCAAATCCTTTTTATCAGCTTCCCTTTGAAGGCAGGTGGAGAAGTAGAATATAGACACACACAGAGGAACAAAAAGATAAATACCAGTTGCAAAAGTACTGTTTGGATTTGCCTGTCCTAATTATCTTCTTTTCAGCTGCCACATGTTTGAAAGAGTCAGACCTTGCAAGTTTTCTCCTTCTCAGCTGCACAGTCCAAGACGGAGCACTCGCTTGAAGAGGTCAGGCTTGAGAAACGCTTCTTTTTTAGTGATGAAATGGGAGTAGATGAAGAGAAAAGGCCAAATTTTTCAAAGTCATCTGCAGATTTTGATGCACATTTCCTGTCCATGCCAATGTCCAATGAACTTTGCTTTTAAAGTCTCATACTGATCTTATGTTCAAAACAGATATGGCTGTGGGAGCTAACAACCTCCCTCAAATTTGGACAAATTTAGGTACACAGAAGCAGAAAAGACTGATAAACCTTCCATAGGACTCAGCAATTTCAACACATTTTATTCTAAAAAGTTGGAGAATTTAGGGTCTACAAAAATACTTTATGCTTTACTCACCCTTCACTAGTCTACACTATTATTGCCACAACTCTGAGGTCCTTAGAGACTATGAATACCAACCCTATCTCCTCCTCTGAGAAGACAGCTCTATTTTTACCTCGTGATCATGTTATCCAGGACAACTGGACAAAGCTAAGTATAGCAGATTCAACAAGCTTTTTCTCCAGCACAAGGTAGGATGGAAGCTCAACTCTACGTGCAAGACAAGATGAAGTGATACTAAAACTCTAGGCAAGAAGACTGGATAAGTCCCCACCTGGATTATCAATAGTAAGACAAAAAGCCTCTCAATTAGCATTTGTAGAAAGAGGAAAATTGCAGCCAGGTTGGGTGAGTGACCAAAGACGTGGTCGATGAGTGGTAAGAAATGACAGAGGGCTGCGACAGTTCCTAGCACTGCAGATGAAACAATCTGCAGGGATCAGATTCAAGGTTAAGTTTGTTGAGAGGATAATAAGGTTGAAATCTTTAATTTTAAAATATGTTTTCCTTTGCATTGAAATAGCACTTTTTGTTTCAGATACCTAGTGAGTCCAAATGTATGTTTTTCAAATTCAGGAAAACCAAGCTCTTATTTGGATGAGCTTTGTTTTTTCCTTTTCTTTTCTTTTTTTTTCTTTTTTTGCTTGCTTGCTTGCCTGCTTAAACTCTGCTATCTGAATAATTTAACAATCTATCTTAAATATTTCACCAGTAAATCACAGGCTTATGTTTCTATTTCATGTTAAAACTAATCAGCAGAGGAATGCCTGAGCTGGAAGTTAAAATTATACTCCACCAAGCCGGTGATGCATAATCATTTCTCCACAGACTCTCTGGTGAATAAAAATTTATCTGCAGAATTAATGTCGGAAAAAAAGTTCTTTGTGCAGGCATAGAGCACAACCGCGGTCCAGGATCATCTGGATCCTGCCAACAAGGCTCAAGATTTCCAGAGCTAATTGGTTTATAGAGTTTTCCCACCCCACCAAGGACAAGCATGGAGCTCACAGCTGAATCCCATCCATGGGCATGTCAAGCCAGAGTCCCACTCTGCCAGAGGATGCTGATAATATTCACAGAGCTCAGAATGGTCCATGTCGGTGATGGTTGTATTGGGATTCCATGCTTGTTCCCATGAAAGAGGAGCAAATAGAAAAAAAACAAACGGATGTTGTTGGCCAAAACGAGAGATTTTTAAAAATGCCTCTGGGGTGAAGGAGATGAGAGCCTGTACCAAGGAACCTCAAATCTCATTGAGCATCACTGGGAATAAAAATTTCTCAAGTTCCTAAATTGTGTAGGCATTTTTAATTAAATTTCAGTGAAGTTCTGATGCAAAATGAACATATCTATAAAAACTAAGAAAAGTACACCTACCCCCTCCCCCTCCACCACTCCCAAAGTCCCAGTTCATCAAAATGAATACAGAAAGCTTCACATATATATAATTTAGTGCAATTAACTATAATTTTGCCCCTAAATCACTGGGACACATTCAAGGCAAGACCCACTTTGGTCTCAGTCAGCAAAATACAAAATGCATGAATGATGTGATTAGATGGCAAGAAGTTGATAACTAACATACTGAATCCAAAAAGCAAAACAGAAGAGAGAAAAATTAGTATAAAAAGAAAAGGGAGAGGGGGAGGAAATAGCTGTCAACTGTGTTATTACTAAGCTGCCTTTAGTCTTGTTTTGTGTCAACTTTTCACTTAGTTTTGTAACAAAACTTTAAAAGTCATGCCTTTTGCTTCAAAGAAGTCTCCAGTGGATAATCTCACATTGATACCCATAGCGACGCACGAGCAAACCATACACAATCATATGCACAGATAAAAATGATCACAAGCAACATAATTCCTCTCTTGCAGCTGGGCAAACTTCTCAGCATCCCACCTCCTAAGGCTGGCTGGAGCTTGCCTGAGGGAGGGTGGGCGAGGTAAAAATCAGAGACATGTCCTCCTCCTCATTTGAGGACAGACATCTTCATCTTTCCTCTCCATGTGCAGCTGACAAGACTTCCTAGACAAACTGACATCGAAACAGCTAATTTATTGCTTTGTGTCAGCAATGCAGCCAGGGCTTTGGTCCCCTGCACCCCGGACTCCCTTGGCTGAGCTGTTGCATCCCAAAAAGGGTCATCCCTTCCTCCTGCCCCTCCCCTCCAACACACACTCCTCCTCCTCCTCTTCTGCTTTGGTAACTTATCTCCCTGCAAGCTCCTTCCCAACAGGAGTCGAAATTAAAGAGGCTGCTCATATGCCATGGCTCACTTGTTGTCTGTTCCCCTCGCTGCCAACTGGCCTATTTGCTCAGCCAAAGGGAAAAAAAATAGGAAAATAAAAAAAAAGAAAAAGGGGTTGAGAGGAGACAAAGGGTAAAGCCAGACACAATGAGGACAATGAGGGAGGTGATGATGCTGTCTCTCTCATCTGCTCCCTGGCCAGGTTCCCAGATAGATGAGTAATGGAGAGCAGCAGAACCAGTGACAACCCAAAAGCAGCCCTGTTTATTTAATCTGTTCAGAGAGATCATCTCATGCCTTGCTCCCCTGGCAAGGAGGCATCACGCGCCAGCAAGGACTTTCCCACTGAGAAACCTCCAGCCAGAGGAGGCAAAGGGAGATCCTCAACTCCTGAACCAGGCTGGAGAAAACCCCCAAGATCTTTCAGAGCGTGACAACTGTGCTTCTGGGCTGAGGTTTTTCCCTAGCTTTCCAAATCACTTTATTTTTTTATTTTTTTAACAGGCAGAAGAGCACAGAGAAATGTGACTGGGGGGGGGGAGAGTTGCAGGTCTGCCCTGGTTTTGATGCACACTAATTTCTAAAGCTCCTGACCCCGAAAAGGAAAAGGAAAGAAAAAAAGAAAAGAAAGAAAATAGAAAATGCAAAATGATCCCAAAACACCTAGTTATTTCCATGCCACTACTCTAAACACAGAAACATTTTCAGCCCTGCAAGGTGCTGAGCGCAGAGATTGGTTGGGTTTTTTTTCAAAAAGTAAAAAGAAATGTGTCTAGCTCAAGAAACTGCACAGCTCACCATAAGTAAACATTTGTGCCAGGCTTGGGAGAAAGCCTGGGAGCAGAGCTGTGGGAATAACAGAAGTTATGTTTGTTTTTCAAGCTGAAATGAAAACTTCAGGATTAAAAAATATAAAATAGATTATCTTGAAAAATAGTTTTTTAAAAAGGACAGCTACTAAGCCATTTACACAACAGAGTGAAAAGGGGGTAGGAAAATGGCTTTTTCAATACCTTTTACTGCTTTTTCTTTCCTTGTTTTAACTTGCAATGAGACATCGCATACATGCACATGTGCAAAGGCTGGTGCATGTGGTGATAAGGAATTTAATTGCGTCCCAGTCCTCTTACCTAGCTTTGCATGTATTTACCTCTCAGAAATGGGAGCAGAGGGCACACCATGGCTTGCACGGAGCACATGTGCGAAAACACGTGCCTGGCGCCAAGATAGGTATCAAAAGTCATACAGTTGGTCCATCTCAAGGCAGACACCGCTGAGCCATGAGACCATGGTAATTACCATTAGAGCTTCCATGGTGGGGAAGCCCTTGCGGGGAGAGGCGGCTGAGGAGGAAGAGCAGACCTCCCCTTCCCAAGGCAGCAGAGGGGACAGAGAAGCCCCAAGCACTTCCCAGAAGGAAAGGTGATGTTGCACAGACCATTAGAGAAAGAGCCCTTCCATTAGCCATGTGCCTACATCTGAGTCCTTCAAAAACACAGAGGCGAAGAAGAGATGATCCTGCCTGAAGACACCACCTTCTGGTTCACACTTATGTTTTCCCACCGCAGCCCAAAGAGCAAAATTGAGCAGATGATTGAATATTTTCATGCCTGATCATTTTTCTACTTGCAACCATTAAGCAAAAAGAGTGTTGTCTGTCTCAGGCTCCCCATTTTTTCTACACCTGATTCTGCACATGTACATAGGTAACATGCACGGTGTGAGAATAGGTATCCCAAAGCAAAAGCCACATTGATTTTTCAGCAGTTGGGCTTGTGGTCCTTACTAAACAGAGAACAACTCTTTTCCCATCCAAGCAGCCCACTTGAAGCCTTCAGAAAGGAAGAAATGCTTTGTGAATGCAAAATACTTTGTGACAGTGGAAACAGAAACCAGAAGTTCACTTAAAAACAAAACACGGCAGCGTTTCTGATCTGAACCATTAAAAGCAGCAACAACAACAGCCAGAGAGAAGTCCTCTGCGAGGAGATTAATTTCACCACAGGTTTTGGCTGACATCACCAGCCCATCCAAGGGCTCCGCTCTTGTGGTTTATGATCTCACCACGAAGCACCTCCATGGGGTCATTCCCTCCTATCTCATGGCAGCCCATCCATTACCCTCTACCTAATTGCTTCCACACTGCCGCTGCAATGCAGATATTTCCTACAGCTTAACATTTGTATTCCCAAGAGTTGGCACCTGCTGGGTCAAGTTCCTCAGTCTTTGTATTTGATATTACTACAATTGGAAGAGGTTCCAGTGAACAGAAAAGCACACAGAGCCAGCAATCAATCCAATTTCTCCATTCGGATTTTCTTTTAAACAAAAGGGGACTTGCCAAAGATCATCTTACATTACTCTACAGAAATAGGATGAAAGGACAGGGGAACAGTGTCGAGCACAGTCTGTCCAATACACCTTTAAATCAGAATTCCCCATTTATGGATAACAATGAACTGCAATAAAGTCAACAGGAAAGGGGTGTAGTATGGAAAACTGGAAAGAGGTGAGGGGGGAGTGGGTTTTTTGTGATTTTGATTTGAGACATGGGAGCTGGGAGCAACCAACACTGAGCTAATGGCATCCAAGTTGACTCTTGAATACTGTGCACCTCCCTGGGGTCTCAGCTTCCCACAAAACCAACCAATTAATCCTGTGAAGAGAATGAAGATGCTCCTCATTTTGTAGCTGGCTGTGAAAGCCCCAATAGATTCTCCGATGTGCCCCCTCACAGGATGGCATCTGCCGCAGGTCAAGGAGCAGCAGGTACCATCTTTCACATCTCTGACCAGAGCTTTTAAGCACAAAGCCACTCCAGAAACACATCATTTCACATTTCCTCTCTCTGTACTGAGATTCCAAAATACTTTGCATCTGCATGTTAGGCTAAGGGAAGATGCTTTCCTCTCATGACTACAGTATTGGTGGGATGCTGAGAAATTTTGAGGTCCTAGATTTGTTTTCCCTCTGTGAGTTTTTTGTGTTGGAGAGTCCCTTTAACTCTGATTCTTTCCCTCTTCCCTCATTTAAGGGCAAGAATTTTTTTCATTGTAAGACTTATCCAGTGAGCCTGAGAGAAGTTTTTCAAGACAATTTTAGGATCATTGCTAGGATGACCCAATTTTAGGATCGGGTGTTCAACTGTGAACCTTTTATTAATGCCAACAGAACCTAAGGCCTTCTAAAGCTCTCCCATCCAAATATTGGACTAATCCAGTCATACAGAATCTGTCAAGATCTGGATCATTCAACCTC
>NW_010200922.1:0-1722 GCF_000695765.1 Mesitornis unicolor | reverse complement strand
AGGAGGAACTACTACAAGATCACTAGTAGCGAAACTCTGGAGACTGTGTTTGCTCATCTTGGCCTCGCAAAAACCAAACGACTTTTGTCAGCTTTAAAGAGGAGCTTTCCCATTGCCTAATCATGTCGACAAGAGGGGGAACACACTCGGGGACTATTGCTGAGGGATGTTGTCGCTTGCTGACCAAAGAAGCCCAACCATACCGCCCAACCATACCACCCAACTAAAGCATCAAAGATGTGAGAGCAGCCTGAAGACCAGAGTTCCTTCACCCTAAGAGTCTCAGACTTGAAGCAGGTGGGTGCTGGTGCAAGGCCGCAATGCTTGTCTTAGCAGGTGGTTCTCATTTTACCCCCTTAGGGGTGTTTTAAGGCCATTTACCTTCACCAGCTCCGCATATCAACTGTCTCAGCACTCAGTTTGGAAATTCAAAAAAATCCCAAGGCTTTGAGTAACAGTGGGCTGCAAATCCACTGTTTAACACTAGACCTAAACCTACGTGCTGGTAACAAGAGGAAGGAAAGCAAAGCCCTTGGGTTTTTGTTTTAGTTTATAACATTGCAACAGTTGGATCTAAAATTACAAGAATCAGAGTGGTAACAGGCAAGTCAGTGGCGAGCACAAGGAGGTAGCCAGCAGCCATCCAGGCAGCCTGATCTGTGGCAAAGGAGACTAAAAGTCCCTTAATTCCCAGAAGAGGCCAGGGAAAGCCCAGGAGGAGCAGCAAGGCCAGCCTCCTCCCTGGCCTGCCTGGAGTTTCAAAGGCCTAAATCAAACCAGCCGGAGAAACTTGAATGGTTATAAATCTTCAGTTTGAAAGTTTGGACTTTGTTTAATAATGGTGTCAGTTTAAAAAAAAAAAAAAAGTCCAGTGCTCTCTCCTATATAGCCAAATTTGGCCAGAAAGAGTATACATATTTTCATTTAAATTCCCCAAAGGCACTGTAGATTTTTCTTTGGATGACCAAAGCCTGAAAAACACTTCAATTTCTTTTTTTGACAAAAGAATTCTTATTTTGGGGAAGTCAAGGAAAACTTTTTTTTTTGTTCAAAGTCTGCAGGAGACCTTTCCAACCAAATATCTCAAACTCTACCAAACTTTTTATTTTCTTCAACTCCCAGCCATGTTACTTTACTAACATTTCCATGTTCAGTGTTCATTTTCACCTACACTTGCTCATTGTATTTACCTCAGGTGTAACAAGAAAAGTCAACAGGAGAAGGATGCAGTAGAACTATAATTCCTAAAATATTCCAAACAAGTAAAGTGTCCTGTAGGAAATGGGAACAAACTGAGCCACTATCCAGGTCTCAAAATGCTACAGCAATGGGGCAAGCGACTGAATTAATAATATCACGATGTTGATAGTGCTTACTGTAAGATATCATCCCTCCTTTCAGCCCCAGATGCTAGGAGCTGCGTTGCTTTGAACTTTTATCACCCATCCCTCTCACCCACTCATGTGAGAAGATAAAAATCAAGGTCTGGGCTGCTGAGTCAGATTACAAACCCCCAAACAAGACATTTACCCAGACTCGGTTTTGGTAACTTCTTTGCTGAAACTCTGTGTCATGGGGCTGACAGGAGGTTCTTTTAACCTCTTCCAGAGAAATGAGCCACTGAGAACCAGAAACCACACGCGAGGAGGAAAAATAATAAATACATTTGCTTTGTGAATGAGGTAAATTTCTAATCACAGAATCACAGAATATTAGGAATTG
>NW_010200921.1:647-22140 GCF_000695765.1 Mesitornis unicolor | reverse complement strand
TCCCCAATTTATACTGGAACCTGGGGTTAAGGACCACAATAGGGTAGGTCCTGCAAAGGGAGCATCACAGAGCCTCCCAGCTGCTGTAAGCTACCCTGTCCCTGGGAAGGGCCAGTCTACACAGTAATTTCTCTGTCCCATAGAGATAATGCAGAACACCTGTGGGAAATACAGCATCTGCAGAGCACAAGATGCTGTGAGGCAGCCACAGTCATTTATGAACATGCAGAAAGCTGTGGTGAGGTGGAAGGAACCATCTCTGCTCAGTAAAGGGTAAGATAGCAGCAAGCAGGGCAGAGGCTGCATCTTATGGGAAGAAGCACATTGATAGTTGAGTTAGCAAATGACACTGATGTTTCCCATCACCAGAGGGCTGGTAGAAGAATTTAGGGAAACGTGTGCCAAAACAACCAAGACCTAGTCAAAACCTATCTTAGCACATAGAGGAATCACCACTGGCAACACATTATAATCCCCTCTTTTGTCCTGCAGATTCTGCAAGCTGGTTTATTTGCTTTCCAATATTTTACCTAGATTTTAAAATTCTTCTCAAAGCTATGGGAAAACCAGCAATACCTTTTGTTCCACTTCAGGCATTGTAAAGTCTCTTAAAAATATAATCACTGCTAAGATCTGTTATCAGATCATGTACAGGGGTGAGCCTACAGAGGTAAGCTTGGGAGCAATGGGCAGTGAGGGAGGACCCCAACAAGGAGAGCCCCACTGGTGTTCATTCTACAGATTTAAAACTACTGGGTAGGACTTCCTTCTGTGCTTACTGGAAACACCTAGCCTGAGGGACCTGAAATGTGCATGGTGGTGGCTGATGCTCTGTTTGTAGCTTTTTGCACGTTCACAAAAAAACCAGGGGCTCGCCTGCCCCAGGTGACTTCCATCCAGCCCCGAAAACAGCACAAGCACTGGCTGTGATCAAAAGTCCTGCACAAACAGGACAAACAGCAGGGCTGATGGAGCTGCACTTCTGTCAAGATGGCCTGGCAGGCTTCAGTGGCAGAAAATAATATCAAATGTACAATTTATTGTGCTTTGTAAGTGAGCCAAAAGGCTTTAATGTCACAGCTTGAGGTAATATCATGCTCTACCCCTTGTCAGACATTAGAAATGGAGAATACGCAACCACATGGCAGATGAGGTTCTTTGAGGCAGGACCTGTGACTGGATGTTAGTCACTAATTTTCTTCTCTTAGCTCTCCATACTCCCTTCCAGCACAGTGGAAGGGATCACTTATGACCACTCACAGCTCCACAGCTGAGACAGAAATATACAATCATACATGAGGCACAAACATGTATTTCAAACCCTCTTTTGGGTGTGCCTCTGGCTAGTTTTTTATATTAACTGCAAAACTGCATAATGTGATCTTTAGGTTTTGCATTAATATTTCAGCCATGAATATGGAAAAGCTAACCTCTGGAAAAAAACTCACTTGCTTTCAATTCAATAATTTTCCACACCAGAGAATAAGCTGAGATCAGCAGTTTCATTTACTAGCAATATCTCTCCAGCTATTAATTAACAATAACGGTTAGTCAGCCTACATTCAGACCACTCCTAGAGATACACAAAATTATACCAAATGTTATACTGGAAATGATCCTTCATCAGTATGGTAAGTAGGAGTCTGTTCAAAAAATAAAAAGGTATTCTACCTGTGTGAAAGACTAAAAACACTATCTGCAGAGAGAGCAGGATGCTGCCAGCACAGAATGTTTCATATAAAAATAGGCTTAAATAGACATCTGTGGGCTCTCTGCTGGCTTAAATGAAATGCGTTGAGTAGTCTCAGCTGTGTGCAGAGTGGGCAGTTATCCACTTTTGAAAATAAAAATAAAAATGCTACTTGTATTTGATGTTAATAGGTGACAAGGAGTATTCTGAGTTCGTTAGGGACTCCAAGGACTGGGTAAGAAGAAATACTAAACACTGTTTGTAGTGGTTCCTCCAGAGCACATAGAGCTGCAGCGATGAAGTAGAGAAGTTTGTTGGTGTCTTGTCCTTGCAGGTGGCTCTGCAGGCAGGGGACACAAATGTTTGGTGCCTTTCCCTTGTCAGCACATTCAGCTGACTGTAAGGGTTGAAGGACAGCAGGGCTGTTTGGCTCGGAAAGGAGGCAAGGGACAAAGCTGGAGTGGATCATTTTGTCTGTTGGAATAGAATTTTGGCTATTCACAAGGAGATTGAGCCTCCACTCTCTATATAATTTTATTTTCGTTGCAGTATTTTCTTCCAAAATACTGAGCTTTACTGCCCTAATTTTAATACATGGCTGTTTCACAGTCTGAACCTTGTTTCTTCTATTAGTTATTTTAAAGTCTTTAAAATTTTTCACTAAATAACTTGAAAAGCTATTTCCCAAGATTCTTTTCTTCAGCAATATTGTTTTATTCAACTTTATAACAATCTTTTACATACTGCTACAACAGATTAACTCTGTCACCTTCAGTTAGTTCTGTTTCTGCAGTGGGAAACAGCAAGTGCATTCTACTTGCAAATATAAAGCAAACAGCTTTAACTGTTACTGGTAAGAGCAGTACCTGGAGTGCCTCTGATATCTAGACAAGGAAGAGAGATAAACGAGCTAAAACTAACACAGCATTGGGTCAATGTGGAGTTAAATGAATGAAAAAAAGATGTGCATTTTTAAAATCACACATAAAGACCTCAGTTTCCAATTTTGATACTTTATTTGTCCACCTAAAACCAGAGGGCATCCTGTTAAACTTCTGAAACCTTACTCAGAATGCTTAGCGGAACTTTTCTAGTTTCCTTTGCTGTGCAACACATGAAGTTGCACAAAAATGTAATTGTGTTTGCTGATGAAAAGTTGTATTTTCTGCAGAAGTACTACACAGAAGAACCAGCCATTGACTACATTTAACAGCGTAATTCCAGGATATTCTATAGTTAGTGGCGATGAAATCATAACGGTAGTTATGTTGTGAAAAGTATTATCATTTCATATCATAAGTAATGTAGGATTTATTAAGCTAATTATTCAATTTAATATGTTGCAATTTGAGACCAAAATTCCAAAGCATTTTCCTGTTCAAGTGGATCAACTCACGAGATGTGGAAGGAGAAGAAAGCCCAGACAGGTGTAATCGGGGTGTTGTAATGTACAGGGAGTACTGTCTTCAAGCTTCTGAGAGAACCACTAGGCCCTCTCTGCAAGAAAACCAAGTGCAGACACCAGAAATCTTTCTAAGATTGATTGCCACCCATTAAACATTCGATCCTGAAGGAAGGATTGTTCTCTATCAGGTGAAATGCATCAAATGGCAAGAACGTTGAAAGCCTCCTGGTCTTACCCTAAGGAGGGAGGCAAGGCTGTTGGTTTGGCAAGAAGTTATCTAGAGTTCTTCCATTGCAAATAGCTTTGCGTTTTTCTTTGTTTTGGTTTTGGTTTTTTGTTTGCTTGCTTGCTTGTTGCTGTTTTCGGGTTTGGATTGGTTTCATTTTTTTAAAATGGTGAATAATGTGGATTAAGCAATTTTGAACCAAAGCATTTGTGGTACATATGATGAAAGTTTGCACAAGGTACAACCAACCTTCAGTTCCATTCCTGAATAGTCTATGCAGAAACTTGGAACAGCTTCATAGCTACGGTGACAGTGATTTACTTGTCAAAGGGACTCGAACGAGGTGGCAAAGTATGACCTGTGTCGGGCTGAGTTTTTATCATGAGCCCAATTCACATATTGTGAAGTGAAGGCATGGATCTCTGCTTTCTTCCACGGGCTTGTGTTGTGCTACGGGGTTATTCCTCCAGTTCAGGTACAGGTGAGCATAAAAAGAGTTATGTGTGAAATCTGTGTAAGTACTGTGGACTCCCATTTTTCATGAGGTAGGATTTTATTACAGAAACATTATGAAAAACAGCATTCCTGTGTGGCATATAGCACCTCTACCATCTGTATATTGTTGCCTGCTATACAGTCAGCTTTCTTATCTTGTGACAGGAAATAGCCCTTTTAAAAAAGCAGCCATGTGACTAGTATCAATGGGCTTTTAGATAAAATCCCATGGGTTATTAATTTTATCTACAATTTATACAATTCTGCTGAGTTTTATAACACATAAGTAGATTGCAAAATGAAATGCATACAGACATGAGACCATTAGGTACTGCAAACTGTCATTTTCCATCTTAACAAACTATTTTGTCAGTGTTATACAGAAGAAACAGTGATATATAAAGAAACCATCCTAACAGATCAGTCATGTCCTGTCCTTTTCTTTCTCTTCTTTTTTTCCTTTGCATTTGCATCTTGTGATCCTCCAAAGAACCTAACTTCACTTTTAGCCCTCCAAAAAATCCCTGAGCTTCTCTTTTCACCTGAAGTCTCCTTGCATACTATAGATCTTTCACTTGCCTGATCTGTAAAGTCTTCACCAATTTCCAAGTAACCGTTGTAAGACTTGAGGAATGTTCTATTGAAAGGAAAATTATGAGAGCACAAGGATTACTTCGCTCTCAGGAGATGCCACTGAACTAAAATCAATCATACAAATTAATGGCTTTGGACAAATAAATAATTCATACACACTAAATTAATTAATGAATATCCAGGACAGGCTCAGCACATTTTCCTGGGTTAGCCATCAGCACATCAGCAGAGCTGTAACAGCTCTGCCATCTTTACTCCCTATAGTCGTGATTCAGATTTGGAAACAGGATACAATTTGCATAGCACTTGAAAGTCAATGAAACAATTTCGTCTCCATTTTTTTTTAGTAGTCAAAAGAAGGCTATATACGTTTTTCAATTTTTATCCACCACCCCCTGTCCGCCCGCATTGCAAGACACTAGGAGCAAAGTAACTGTTTCTTAATAAACACTCCAACTACTATGTTGAATAGAGTTTACATTTACATAAATGGATTGCAGTGCAGTTGTTGAACATATACAGGGATGATTCTCTAATCACATTTTAATTAGATGGATGTTGCAAGCATACAAAAATCACAAGGCTCACTCCCTGTGGTGATGCCATACTGGCAAGGAATCAATCACCACTGCCCTGGTTGCCATGGAAACTGATAGCTCCTGCACCACCACTAAGTAGTAAATGATTGGTGGTGTACTCATAATGCAGGAAGAGCAATGAGTTTTTATATCCTGTCCAGCAGCTCTGCCAGAGAGTTAATTAAAAGCAGAGAACATGAAATATATATAAATCTGTGAAGAAATGAAATGTACAGTACAAATTGAATTCCCAAGTTGGACAGAAATTAATATGCAGCACAAACCACAGAGCTGCCTGAATATGTAACAGCTATGAATCCTGGGAACCAGTACTGCTGTTGTCGCTAAAACCCAAAAGTGGAGAGAGCACCTCCTTAACTTATTACCTAAACAAGTACCCCCTTCAGTGCTGGTGTTAACTGATACATGCAAATTGCATCCTCAAATGTTAAAAGTTTGCACAAAAGCAGGAAGGACAAAGCTTAACTAAGATCTAATTAACAAACTGTTAGCAACTGCAGTTTATCAGCTGTGAACATGATGTAAGTAAATGTTTGTACTGCTGTACTCGGATTCACCAGACAATCTCTGTGAAAGTCAATGTGTTTTTATTGATAAACTGTGAATCCCAAATTCACATTTCAAATATCACAGGTAGGTTAACAGCCCCTGAAATGCCTTTCTCAGAATAAAATTAGGTCTTTATAAAATATTTTTTGGTAGAGTAGGATGAAGCTGACTGGGCATGAAATACCAAGCGCAAAAGGATGATACTCCCACAGCCCAGCATCACCTGCAGCCCAGCATCCCCCTCATCAGCACCACCATTGAGGAGGCAGATTTCAGTGAGCAGGACTGTTCAGCTTCATTCTGGCAAGGGGTTTAACCACTTGCACACAACAATGGCAGCGAGTGGGCAAACACACCACAGCTGAATTCATCCCATATGTGAAATTACAGAGGGAAATGAAGAAGTTTCATTCCACCACCAGATGCAAGTGTGTCATCGCCAGTCATGTCTGAAGCTGAACAACAAAAAGTACTTTAGTGCTGCCTACACATGAGGCTTTTTAGGTACCTTGCATCTTTTATCAAACCTTTTGAGTTTGGTGATTTCCCATGCTAGCCTGTAGTCAGCCTGGTAATGATGGGTCCTGATCCCTTTTATATTCTTTTCCAACCCCTCTCTTCCCTGTTGTCAGTGAAGACTCTTCCAGCTGATGTCAACTGGACAAAAGTTTGAGGATTTTTCTCAGACCTCTAAAACTTCATGAGAAAACACAAAGCTGTTGGATCCATTTCTTCAAATGAAGATTTGTATGGCATTGTACCACTGTATTTACATATTCCTGAACATTTCTCTGTAACAGATAAAATACTGATTTTCTCTAAAATTCCTTTCTTTTTGGCTTTAAGTTCTGATGATAAAAATATTGGTCTATTGCAATTTTAGTGGTTGTTTTACATCTGTTCACAGAGAGCAGACACAAGTAACAAGCCTATCTCAGGTGGAAGTTCTGAGAATTTCCTAGCTACCTTTCACTGTGAAGATAAATGTCAAAAAACCTCTTGCTTTCACCTTTCCACCAGTGCACCTCCTACTGTCTGTAACTTCTTCTCCCACAAAAGAAGTAAAATTAATTTCTGGAAGACTGCAAGCATAATGAATTTCAAACTACTGGGTTGACCAAAAAGTAATTGTGTTTTTTGTTAATAGATGGAAATACATGTCTTGAAATGTAACCAACTTCATTTTGAACCACAGATTCACTGTGTAACTTGACAGCTCACAGTTCAAGTTTGTTTTAGAAAAGGAAAATGCGAGACTTTCTTAACAATAATTTATTTGGCATCAATTTCAAAATGGGAAATCAAATGGAAAATCAAAAGTAACATTTTCATCATATTTTGCTGTATTACTTCAGAAAAAGGAAAAACACTGTGAAAGCTCTTCAAAAGTTTTGTGATGTGCATGGTGAAGATATTTAAAACAATGGCAATGTCAGAATTGGTTTGCTAAATTTTGGTTTGGAGATTTTGACGTTAAAGATGTACTACACTCAGGAAGGCAAATTAAAGTTGATAACTAGAAAATAAAGGCATTGATTGAATCAACATTTAATGACATGAGGGATTGCTGATAATCTTAACATATCGAAATTGAGCATTGAAAACCAATTAAAAAACTTGGATATGTTAGGAAGCTTGGTATTTGGGTACCACATAAGCTCAAAGACATTCATCTCACTAAGAGCATTGACATCTGCAATTCTCTCTTGAAAAATGAAGAAAAATATCCATTTTGAAACGCGTGATAACAGGCAATGACAAATGGGTCATCTACAACAATGACAAACAAAAAAGATCGTGGAGCACGTGTGATGAACCAGGTCAAAGCACTTCAAAAGCAGATGTTCACCCAAGGAAGGTTCTGCTGTCAGTCAGGTGGGATTTCAAAGGTATTGTGTATTTTGCACTGCTTCCAAGGAACCAAACCATTAACTGAGATTTGTACTATCATCAACTGAATAAATTGAATTATGCCATCAAACAGTAGCATCCAGAACTGGTGAATCACAAAGGTGTTATCTAAGAACATTTTTGAGTGTGGAATCATGAAGTTGCTGAAAGATGGCAAAAGGTAATTGAGCAAAATGGACCCTATACTGTTTCATACATGTTTTGTTTCCCATGAGAAATTCAACTTTCCATTACTCAGAAAAAGACATGCAATTACTTTTTGGCCAACCAAATATTATGATTCATTTTGTGTGATTTAAGTAACATGTTGCATAAATGATGTCACAAAAAAGTGTTGATGAAGACTACTCATGATTTTTCTTACGTCTTCTTGCCACTGTGTGTTCATAAGTCACAGGCACAATTAGAAGTAAAAATATTAAAAATGTCAGCTTACTAAGAAATTGGTAAAACCTCTCAAACACATTTTCAGTGTTTTTTTGTCACTTTATGTAAACTGCAAAAAAAAAAAAAGTCCCTGCTTTCAAAAAAACACTTTTTTACTAAAACTAGAGGTTTTTTTCAAATTAAAAGTAAAAATGCAAGAGAACAAGTTGAAATTTTAGGGGAAATTTTTAGGTCTCCTGGACATCACATGCTTTAAAGGGGCATTTTATGCCAACTTATGGTGGAATTTGGTAGGTCAATTTAATTATAATTATAGCAAAGGATCCATGTAATGTCATCTGGGGCTTAATCTTATGGTCTTTGTGCGTGACTGGTTGATAAAAAAGGCAATTATTTTGGGCAAGAATTGCAAGATGTTTTAGTGGTCCAAATGAATGATAGATAGTCACTGATGTTAAACAGCTGAGAATTATAAACTGATAGAGTGATAGTACTGTAAAGTTACATTTTCTGCACCAGCAGCAACTGTAAAAGACAATTTTTACGCAATGTCTTATTATATTATTATAGTGTCATTTTATGGTCTTCTAATAACGGTGTATAGCGCATTAAAAAAAAGTTGAAGAATTCTAAGTGGTAGTGTTTTAATACTACCGAATACTGTATGAAACATGTATATATTGCAGAAGACGTAACTTCATTGAGTGTCCATGCATTTGGAACAAAATAAATTATTTTGAACTTGCTTCTAATTTACATATCTATGTATCTGTTGAATTTAATGAAGTTTCATATGTGCATAAAAGAAACCAGAGTAACGCCTCAAAATGAAAATTAGAGGTGACTAAAATTATCAGATAATAAGAAACTCTTAATCAAAAGAAGATGATATTGAATAAGGTTTACCTGCTCTAAGTTGATTGTCAGTGAAATGAGGATATCCAGCAGTTCCTTGAGTTTTTATAAAAGCTTTAGATAGAGGACACTACCCTTTTTTTTATTTTTTGGTCTTTTTGCTTATATCTCTCCCCTTCTCTGAAGTGAGCTATCTCTGAAAAGAAAGCTTTCTTCCCACACAAAAACAATACCAAATTTGAAAATCTCCATAGTTGCTGATTGAAATAACTATCTGTTGACAAAATGTCACATAAGCTTCTTGTCATTGTTTAATATTACAATACATATATGTCGCTGTTTTGGATGTGTGCTATGCCTTATAGTCTTGGACTAAGCTCAAAGCCTAGCTCTGACTGGTTCTGAGGCTGTTTTATTGATGTCTTCTCAGCTCTGTTTCACTGCTGAGGGTGAAATTTTTAAGAGACTTTGAAGTAATTTAGCCTCCAAGCTCTCTTGTCAGTGGGAAGTTGGCAACTAATTCACTTAAATGCCTTTAAAATACTGCTTTGTTTTCAAAAGTGCAGTCAGTGCTGGACATAAAGACAAGTTGCATTTTCCCAGCATTAATGGTGAAATTACCTTTGCTTTCTTTTAGGTGGAATCAGTATTTTGCCCTTTGTGTTCCTTAAGGTGAGAAAAAAACCCACTGAGTCACAGAGGAGTACACTTCTTGTTTATATATCCTTCTTCATCAGCATTGACAAAATATTACGTTTCTTTCCAGATTCATTGCAAAACAAACAGCAGGAGTAAAGTTGGGCTTATTTGCCTTAACCATTTTGGCTATGTATTGTGAATCTGCTAATTTAGATTTCCCAGTTTAAAGCTCCCGATCTGTATCAATTCAGCTATAACTGAGTGCTCCAAGAATGCTTCATTAGCCTTTAAGTAGTTTACGTTGTGGATTGTTTCATGCTATAGGTGAAGCAGAGAAGTTCACACTACTTTCTTTCTTGTTAGGTAACATTTTGCCAATACTGACCTGTACAGTGAAAACAAACATACTTAAGTTTTCCTTACCATTCCCATGCCAGTACACTGGACAATAAACAAAAGCTTACAGAATCGTATTACAGCATCCACAATACAGAATTCTGTATTTTAAATGTAAAATTTTAACAGCATAAATAAAATAGCAGAAAAACTATTTCACTTGTCAAATACTGTTATGTCCCAACCACAAGGGGTTCACCATCTAAGCTGTACACTCTTTATGTAGATAGTATATTTGAATATTATGAAGAAGAGAGATGGTGGGTTCCAAACAAAGACAAGGAAATGCTTTCTCAAAGAACATATAGCAAAGCTGTGAAACTCTTTGCCCTAGTATGTCATGGTTGCTAACAGTTTATTTGCATTCTAAAGCAATTGTGCTAGTTTATCAGGAAAAAGTCTATTAAATGGGTGTGCAGCATCTCAGCATCCAGAAGTCACCAAGAGTCAGTTCAGTGGAAGCAGGGACCATTCTACAGGAGCAAATCATGCTTTGGACTCCCTATATGCTCTTCCTTAGACATGTACCACTGGCTCCTGCAAGAATCAAGGTCCAGGCCTTGGCAGATCAGTGCTCTAACTCTGGACAGCTGTTTACTGTATACTCTTTTTTAGTGTAAGAAAGCCAGTCCTTTATTTATTTTTTCTTCTCTTTATATATTCTTGAGCCCACAGAGGAAAAATAATGTTTTAAAATATTTTGGAGTTCTTCTAACAAGAAAATACGTTAAATATTGCCGGTTTTCTGCAACATAAAAATATTCCTTCTGCAATCTCCAGTTCCTCCTTCCTCCCTCCCAGCTCCAACACACAACTGCCATACTTGCAGCATTTCAAAGGATGTTTTCAGGTCCCTTCAGGTTCTAGTTCCTGTCAAAAGGAAAAAAATAATAAATAAAAGAAAAGAAAATCTAAATCAGAAGCAGTTTGACACCCCCAATAGGAACTAAAACCTGAAAAAAGCCTCAGCCACCTGTGAAATGCCTGTGAATGCAGCACCTGTGTGCTCAGAGGATGAGACAGCATTCACACTGACGTCCTCATCTCATGAGTACACATACAGATGGGACACTCTATAGGTGTGTAGATAATGTCTGTATTTTCTCTCCACTTGAACATTTCAGTCAGGTATATGAAAAACCCTCCCACTTTCCTTTCCTGAAATGGTAATCACTGAAGTGGCTTTCACAGAACTTAATGAATTAGCAATCAAAAAAGCAGGGTCAGATACTTCACTGGTGAAAACAGTGCAGCTCTGCTGTATTCAGCTACTGAAGAGGAGTGGCAAGCAGGCCTGTGGATACAACAGTACACTTAGGTGGCAGGTAGATAGTGAAGAATGGCAAATAGCAAGGATGAAATAGCAATATAGCAAATACAGCATGAAGGGAATGAGAACAGCAGCAATACAACCATGCAATGGTATCTTTTCTCAGCCCTATTTTACTACTATGACAATGAGATTCTTGTGTGGGTACAATCATTGAGATTTCATTTAGCTCCTTAGCATGAGAGAAACCTTCGGCTTGAAACCATTGACAGTAAAATTCACAGCAAAATTCACGTTCAGTTGCATGAAGCAAGGATGCTACATGACACTTTCCAAGGTGAAGGTGCCACAGCTGTGCCTTCCAGACAGGTTCCACATCAATGGTTCAGTATAAACAGTAAAATTAAGCCAAGCTATGTATGTCTTTCATAATTCATTACTCAGAAATCCCAAAACAGCTGAAAATTCCTTGTGCCTCATTATACTGAAAAGTTATTCTCACTAAGCCACCCTACACAGTCAGCCTCTGGAATGCACAGTGCAGCACCAGCACAGCTACACACCTGGACATTAGCTTTTGCAGGCCCTACACAGTGCTTTTCTCTGGGGTGCTTTGACAGTTCTGTCAAAAGAAGGGCTTTGAACTATTCCCAAAGAGAATTAATCAAATGGGAAAGTACATAGTGAGCAAAACTAACAGGAATTCATTTCCAGGCTTTTAAATGGGCACATTCTCTGTGCTTCCTAAATATAAATTCTAGAAAAGTTAAAAGAAAGGCAAGGTCCATGTTTTGAGACATACCTGAAAAAGATAAAAGATCACCATGCTAACAACAGGATGTGCTAAAATCATATAGAAGGGACTATGGAGACTATGTAATTTTACGAGTTCAAAAAGTAATTTCTGTACTACTGTTCTGGTGCCATCCACACTAAATTATGTAGAGCTTTCCATAAGTGCCTCTAAAAGTCTTTTAAGAGCATACCTTTCAAGTTAGCCATTTTTCTTAATCAGTTTTCAGACAGCTGTAAGTCACTCTGACCTAGGTCAAAAAATTCTAGAAAGACTGGAATTTTCTCTCACCTGTGTTCAAAATCAATTTAATTCTACTAAGTTCAGAAGATTTGTTCAGCTTTAAAGTAGCAGTAATAAGATCATAAACAGAATCACTGGGTTTTGATATATTTAAGTATTTGAAGTGAAGAAAAGACTCACCATTTCCACATCAATTGAAATTTTTTAGTCATGAAGAGAGGGGAAAAGGAATTTATTTTATCTTCTGTTTAAAAATGATTAAGATGTTTACAGAAGCCACCCCTTAAAAAACAGTGAAAAATTTTAATGGCAAGCATTCATAGCAGGACAATCTCATGAGATATGTACATACAAAAAAAAGCTGATTAAATACGAACTTCACGGCTTTCTTATTCTCAGTAGTGAAGCTGTAGATGAAAAAAGATTTCCTCTGTTACAACTCTGGTAAAGGACTATGGAGAAAGAAATTGTATAGTAGTGATTTTCCTGGAAGTGCCAGAGACAACACAACTCTTCTACCATGTTACCTTTACACGGTATCTATCTTTTCACAAGCAATCTTTGCTACCTATAGCTTGCACGACTTCTCCCTTCAAAGTCACACACAAAAAAAGAGGAGATTTTAGGAAGATAAAAAAGATGGCCCTTTACCTTTTGTTTTAAATAATGTAAAACTTATAATGATAAAAAGTCAGGATCACACTGGTTTGAACAACTTCCATCAAAATTCTGAAGAGTAACTTTTTTCCCCAAATTTATCCTTTGATTGCTAAAAGTACCATTCAACATTTTGCTCTTCCATAGAATTAGTGATGAACTGTGGGACAGGCAGTGTACATGAGCAGGAAAGTATATGATTTCAAATTTGTAATTTTTTAACCTTTTATTAATTATTAATTATTTCCATTGCACATTTTCCACAGAATCATAATCTCAGATTATTAAGTGTTTTCCGCCTTGGAGATAACTCTCCAGTACAGTGGTTGTCAGAAGAAAGCATGACTATTTACCACTGGCCAGCAGCAGGAAATATGACCTCTGTGTGCCATCTCAGACCTTCTGCCAAATATCTATGGCAGACAGACATGGTCCTAGCTAGTCTCTGCTCCCCTCATCCCTTTTCGTGTTGACTTGTCCTGGAAGCAGTCAACCAAAACCAGCTCCATTTCACTTTCCAGCCCATCTTCAGAGTGCGAAGAGACCGTTTAGTCCTGCAGATGGCTTGTGATGGCCTACCAAGGCCTTCAGTACAAACCTCAAACCCATCACACTGGGAATGCCAGAGAATGTTCAATATGATTTGTTTCACACTCTTGTTTTGTTTTAATTTTACAGTTTGATCAACATATTATTTTTACTGAAATTTAACCAGATGCAAACTAGTTATAGAAATGGCTTGATGAGTTTGGGCACTTTTAATCAAATCGATCAGTTATTCTGTATTTGATTGGCTCTGTAAGGCAGCAAGGTTAAATATGCTTCAACTTATTTAGTGAGAATTATTTAGTTATTAGTGAGAATTTATGCATGCTGACTGGAAATTGTTTGATTAAATCTTCTGAGTTCATACACATAATTGGTATGGTATTGTTTCAGAGGCAGCAGGCATTATAGACACAGTACGCAGCGCATAAAGAAAGAGCAAATAACAAGTACTGCTATAATGAGAAGAAAACCACTGAAACACGTAATGGCATAGCAGGGTCCTCTGCAACAGAGCCTGCTACAACAGATTCAGGCACTGGAGCAATATCACTGATATTCTATAATAAATTCATAAACTTGGGGGAAAAAACAACAAAACAAACAAAAACCCAAACCAATCCAAAACCCAAAAACAACACATAAAAACCCCTAACAAAACCAAGAGCTGCCATTACAATGTGCTTCTCAAATAAGACAGACAGATTTGTATATTAGAATCACTACCGATATCTGACTTTCCTGTACCACGAGGGACATACTAGGTGAAATTATCAAAACATGCAAAGAAGATGGCTCCTCTGACCTTCAGAAGGATTCCTTCCTGACTTAAAAATGTGGGGTTTTTTCCCTTGTGAATAGGTTAGATAGGTTTGAGATTTTTAATGCCACTTTGAAAACTTGTCCCTTGTCCTACTCTCAAGCTTCAGAGGATGTGATAGGAAAAGGAAACAAAATGTGCCTGTATTTTTCTTCCATCAAGGAATAAATATATCCTGATATTACAACGTGAAAATTTCGTACAAAGGAAATTGCAAGTGACCAAGGAAGGCACTAAATCAGTATTGTCATATGAGGTAGATATGGCACAAAAAATAGCAATTTGGTGTCAGTTCTGACTCTTCTGAAGACCTGCCACACTGCAAAGTTAAGGACAAAAATCACTGACATAATTGTCCACTATAGGAATTTCCTTGTCAATGGAAAAGGATTTCATTGTTATCTTTTGCATAAGGCACAGAAAAGTAATGGAACATCACCAAATCTTTTTGGAGTTTCTAGTGATATCAGCAGAGGAACACAGTGTAAAATAGTTATCACATTGCTATATGGAATAGTCAAGTCTGTAGCCAAGTGGAATTTCATTAAGTATGGATCAAAATTGTAAACCTTTTTGGCATTTTTTAACAGAAACTAACATTGTGCAATTCCTAAGGTGTTGCAAAAAAGCTCACATTATGTCCTGAATTTTGTTCTCAAGGTTTAACATATGCAATTCTCCTTCTCGTTTCCTTTAGTTGCAATGGATGTAGTACATCTTCAGATCCTACCTCCCATTCTGGATGCTCAGTTTTGGATGTGTGTGAAGGTGTAAGAGGGATCTGAGTAAGGAGCACCATGTACTAGGACATAATTCAGGTTGTGTCAAGTTTATTTTAATCCCTCTCTAAAGAACCCCAATAAATCTGACCTCTACTCAAGTTTAAGTACCAAATAGAGCAGCCAAGGATGATGAAAATAAAGAGACCTAGAGCAGCTACATTATGCCAAATATTCTGAGCCAAATTCATCCCTCGTATAAGTACTTTGACTACGGTGGAGTTACACTAGAGAAAATTTTGTTCAGCATCCTCTGATTACAAGGAATTTCAGTTCTAAAACGGGATAAAATCGCTGACCCGAGCATAATGAAGAAACATGGAATGGCAGGGATCAAATAAATGAAGATAGAAACTCATTGACTT
Organism: Mesitornis unicolor; assembly: GCF_000695765.1. NCBI lineage: Eukaryota > Metazoa > Chordata > Aves > Mesitornithiformes > Mesitornithidae > Mesitornis > Mesitornis unicolor. The sequence goes on along the minus strand of NW_010200921.1, from coordinate 6,921 downwards.
GTACTGTCCTGAAAGTCAATCTGCCCTTGTAAAACTTTATTCAAACATTGCAGCAGATGAAAATACCTATTTGGAGCTCTCAAAATCATCTGTACAAGAAGCAGATAAAGTGTACATTCACTGAGACTACAAACAATATTATTGAGATTAAATTGCAGCAGAGAAATAAAATGTGTTTTTCAGGCACAGCGCTGCAGGATCTACAGAACTGCCATTACAAACTTCAGAGGAAGAAGACAATACAACGGCACCAGTAGACCAGCCTCCTTCATGGGCCAATGTTCTGACTTGTGAGGATATAGGCAGTCTGATAAGAATGTTTCCCCAAAACCTGTTGTATTTAAGGATGATTTTACAGAGAGTTTTCTCTTCAGCTTGCACCTTCCTTCCTTCCTTCCTTCCTTCCTTCCTTCCTTCCTTCCTTCCTTCCTTCCTTCCTCCCTTCCTTCCAGAATAATTGAAGGGAATAGACTTTTTTCTCATGTCCTGACATATTACATTTCAGAATCTAAAACTGCTTTTAGCTAACTACACTTTAACAAGCTTTCATCTCTATGATCACCTGCATTGTCTATTCTTTACTGTCCGTAGGTATGCAATATGTGACAGCTAAATTGTTGCATATGAAACTGGCTATAGTCCCATGCCTGAAGAGAACATCTCTTTTTCTTTGATGGACATCCTCCAATTGCATGAATTATGTTGCTTCCTAAGTGCAATCACAGATTAGCTTTCCTTTTTTACTGTTAAATATAACCATATTATCAGATTTATTCCTGTCTTTTCTTCTCATGACTTATTTGAAAGAATATTATGAGCATTTGCATGGCATAATATTTTTTCTACTTCAACATGATGTTGTTGAACAGCAACATCTCAGCAGGGCATCAGCATGTCTTACTGTTGGATAATTTTTTTAATGTTCTTTTAGACAGAATAAAAGTGCAAGGAGATACAGCAATATCTGGATGAAAAGACTACAAGCAAAATGAAAACTTATTCACAATCTGATAATTTTAAATCCTTTGATATTCAATGTTAGACCTTTTAAAATGTGAGGTCCAGCTGTAGGTATCAAGATGATCTATGGATTTGGGGACTCACTTTGCATTAAAGATAATACAATTCTTGAAAAACATGCTATAATTTATTTTAATTAAGTAGTTTTAATTTCCTTTTAATACTACTTGTTTCACATTTTAACTGTCTTTCATATAAGCAGCTAATCTTTCTTATTTGATGTTTTTCATTTGTGAGTAAGATATCAATAGAGACACAAAGGTGAAAAATCTGTTTTTGTTCAAAAATTAACTGTTTGCTCCCAAAGGCAAGCTTGAAGAAAAATTAAGGACTATGCTGAAGACCATAAAGCATCATTAAAAGTACTGGTTTAGGTGCAAATTGAATGAGATTACATTGTGCTAGGAAATATTAATAATGATGATACATGGCAGCAGAAGTATGTCGATAAAATGAAGTTAAGTACAGCTATTGTAACTAATAATACAATGTATACTCCTATATAAACTAAGCTTGTTGGGATTTTAAACAGTGATGTGAGAGTCATTGCACAGCATTATCATTTTACCATGGGTATAAATCATTCACTTCAACACTTTAAAGATTATACTATTTTTTCTGGAGGACTGACTTTAGACAGTGCCTGGAGTACGAAATGCTCTTCAGACAGAGAGAAGCAGAGTCAGCAAAGTTATTATATTTATCACAGGTTAATCTGCAGTCATTTTGTTATCTAGTAAGAGAATACTATGGAGACTGGCATTCAAGAGAAAAATGCTGGTTTAAATTTGTATGCCATTTCATTTTCATTTTTAACCTGTTTATCTTTCTATTTAAAATTTAAGAGTGTAGTAGCTGAAAGCCTCACAATAAAGTACCTTTTCTACCTACTGCTTACTTTATGCATTTTATACTATTTTATAGAACTGGTTTCAATGTTCCTCCTGCCTAGTGAACTTTGAGCTCTTCTTATCAATCTCAAATGTCTTTAGCAGATCCACAGACGAAAAAATGAAAACACAGGATTATAGAAAAGGTTGATATTATTTTGATATAAGAAGAATTATGAGGATGTTTGGAAACTCAAAATCATTCTAAAAAAACAAGATAAAAAGGCTAGTTTTCAGTATTTGTTTATTCTTCAGAGTGTGTGTATAACTTGAACATACAAAGAATCTCAATCCCTACCTGAAAGATACAGAAAGAGATTAAAGAGTATTCAGTTTGAACTAAGACATGAATTTCTTTCCTCATTTTGGTGCTACTCATGTATATTAAAATTTTTAAATCTGCGGTTTCAAGATCTATGAAACATTTTATGACTGCTATTCCACAAGAAACATTTTTCTTTTTTCCACGTCTGTGTAGGGAGTAAAGGGAATAATAAGAATGTGCCTGTGTCAAGTAGCAGAAAGATTCGTAGTCATTCTTTTTTATACTGCAGAATCATATAAAGACCTGAAAAATGCATAAGCCTACTCAGAGATTACTCGCTGCATCACAAGGATGGTTACAGTAAATGCAACAGAGTCAAATTTCAACTGACGATAAAAAAATATTGAAACTGAATTAAATGTTCAGTTAAGCTATCTCTGCCAGGACTTGCTCTTTAAAGTTGCAATGGAATTAAATAAAAGCTTATCCAGACAGATCTTGCCAGTATTTTCAGAAAAATATTACACAGATGTAAAGGCAAACTTACAAGCAGGTACAAGCAGAAATAATTGGAAACTTCTGCTAGGGATGGGATATAGCCCAAGGTAGTGATGAGGGATTGGGTACACCTTGCCTATCCTAGAGGTATTTACCAAATGAAGAGTGCACTGATATTTCTGAGAAGACTCCATGAGATATCTCCTGTGTAAATTTTTGGGGAGTAGTGCTGGATCATCACCCTTCTGATCCATGCGTGCTCCATTCCAGCTCACCTCTTGCCTTGCAGCAATGGCCTGTGCAGAGCCCACAGAAGGATAAAAGGGCTGAGATCGTATTTTGCCACTCAGATATCTCACTGGCAAATTTTAGGCTGTGACTACAGAATAGACTTTACTCTGAGCACAGTTAATTTACTCTTCTAAAATTAACTGGCTGTCTGAAAGTCACAGCAAACAGAAAAATGTCAGAAACAATATGATATCTTCAAATTTTGCTATTATTAAAGAGTGACAAAAGATGTTATACTTCACAAAGCTTCACGTTTGAGCTCTAAGACCTATTGCACTGTTCTCAGTGAAACTGCAGCAGTAAATTATTGCCTGGCAGGCATTTTTGTTTGGCTGGGAAGGATGCTATTCTGTGCAGAGCAGGCTGGTCACTGTAGTAGAGTAACCTCAGGCTCCTCTTGGACTGGGTCATTAGCTGCAAGTAGCTATTCTAATTAAAGCGTGGTAATGTTTAACTCTTAGTAGAGCAAGACCACACTGACAGCAAGCTCTAACAGAGACATTTTAAAGATCCCCAAAATCATTTACTATGAAGAGAGACAATTTAAACAGTAATTTAAAAGATGCTTGAGAAAGACTTTTTGTGAACCAAACTCTGTATTCTGCACATCCAGAATTTCTACCTCCCTTGGAGAAAAGTACCTAGAGTTCAAAGACGATCTATCTGTAGAAACTTGAAAGCAGTATTAACAAGCAGGTTACACAGGTACAGAAGCTCCTTTTCAGGATTCTGAAGCTAAGTAATGAAGTTGCCAGAAGTGTAAAGCATGTGTTTCATGTAGCTTAAATTGTTCCATGTTAATTAGGATTTACTAGTGGCCAAGAACTGGTTAACTCATATTTCCTGATGGAAACTGTTTTGTGGTGCACTAGCAGAAAGGTGATTCATTTCAATCACCTGGTAAAGCCTGCAATAAGAAAAGAAAAAGACACTTTTTGGAAACATTTGGAAATATCTTTAGAACACTATTCTTACTAAAAGTCACAGGTGTAGGCAAAGTTGGGTGCTGGGGGACATTCTGCTAATTTAAGAGGGACCACTCACTCATCATTGAGCACCTAGGACATCTTTTTTATTGATCTCCTAATGGTTTCAGCTGAACATTAGGTCTAAGGATAAATTCTGGACTCCTAAAGGGAATGATCTCATGTTCTCCTGAACATGAGAAACTTCTTATAACTGCCATGGTACTCAAGGACTGGGAGGTGTCTAGTGCTACAATTTTTTATTTTTTTATAACTTGTTTGATGGAGGAGATAGGAACTCCTTTCCATTATCCAATTATCTTTCAATTAGATTACTTTAGAATGACAACAGCATTTAAGACAGGTATTTTGACTCCCCATAATGAGACCTCAGCTAACCAACAAACACATTTTCTGTTTCTACTATAGATTTAGGAACTTTGTCAAGGCATTTGGGATAGCATTCATCTCCTCATTGTGTAAATTCTTGTAGTATAATAACTGTAACTGAAAAAATATTTTGAAATTAGTAATTTATTTTATATTTTGCTTTTACTCTACTCACATAAGGCTCTCAGGCTATTGTCTTCATGTAGATGTATTTGTTATCCAAACTTCTTTTGGAGACAATCAACATTTAGTTGCCTGCCTGAGATGTTTCTCAAAGTCTCCACAAAACTAGAGCTCATGTCAGGTCACATAAATCAGCTCCAGAAAAACCTGAGTGATATGAAAATGTTTAGATTTAAGTTATTGAGTAAATTGTATCAGCTTTGTTCTGATACCTGCTAATGAGCGTAAAGAGAATTTTGTCTTTCTTTTCTTTAAAGCACACTCTGCCTCCTTCTCTATGACCCATCCTTTTTTCTCCATTTTTAGGATTCATGTGACAAATCACCCACTCTGTCATCAGCCTCCTTAAAGCTCTACAGTAGAAAAAAATCCCCTCATAAGTTGTGCAGCTAGGAGAGGTTTACTTCTCTTCCAAAACATAGCCTCATCAAATGGTTTTCCACCTCTTCAGTGGAAAGTTCCTGTGGTTTGCCATAAGGGAAACTGTTCTTCTGCAAGTAACAGGTGACAAGCAGCAGCTAACCTTCATACGTGAATTCAGGATGCCTTCACCAGTTCCTCTTTCTGAGCTGGGAGACGGTGAGTATTTTTAACACAGCAAAAAAAAGCAGAGGTTTAAAAATACTGCATTCTTGAAGTTTAAGCTTTTTAACCCAATCAAAAACTTCAGGATGAAAGAGAGAGAAGTTGAGAGGGTGGAACAGTTAAATAAAGGATACACATAAGAACAATTATTTCGTAAGACAAGTCTCCTGCCATGGGACAAGGCTGCACCACTTAGGAGAAGACACAGTATGACGTGTCACACTCATGCTACTGAGCACTAAAAAAACCCCAGAAATACAACGTAGTAACAGCCACAGACTTACCAATTAGTAACAACTGCCATTGACTCCTGATACTTTTCTGACTGATGTAAGAGACATTTTTTTCCAGGCTTTTCTTCACTGCCAGTTTGAACTTGTGCTATAGCAGGTTGCCTGCTGCCTGTATTTGATAATGAATTTAAGCACCAGTGAATGAATGGATATGTGTTACAGTTGTCAGCATAGATGCACCATCATTTGCAAGCTCAAGAAACCAAATAAGGTCCATGTTTTCCTCTCTAAGGCTCAGGTGTTTTTTTACAACTGTCCCCGATGAAGCTGTGTCAGGCAACTTTAGGATGGATGACACAGGTGTTATCTGGAAGCATAAGGTAATCTGATGTAGAGCACTCAGAAATTATTAATTTGAATAATTGCACATGGCCAGTATTGTAACTGTTGAGATTACTGACTGAACTAGATTTTTCTTCTGCAAATTCCACTTCTTTATACTCTATTGTCAATATACAGAACAGAGTCACATCTGAAGCCTTCTTCTGATTGGCATAGGACCCGTTTTATGTGTGTATCCTTTGCCATGCAGTGGACTTCATAGATAACTGAAGTTTTCAAACATTCAGCATCAGAATAAAGTAATTTATCACAGTCCAAGGTGTGAATATTGTATGCACAGGTTTATTCCTCTCTATGCATTTTCCAGGTAATTTAACACTTCTCCCTCCTCTACTTTTAACTCAGATCCATTCATTTTTAAGAGCTCTTGAAGGGTGCTAAGTATGTTATTTGAATGTGCAACATGAAATACTTTTCCTATACCATCATGTATGCTGATAGTCTCTCAAAAAAATGCTGCTATTAGAGCCAAGTGTATTATCTGACATATCATTTATTTTTCAAATAAATTAGTTTTAAGACTGACTAGGCATATTGAAAATGCAGCAAATA
>NW_010200921.1:0-628 GCF_000695765.1 Mesitornis unicolor | reverse complement strand
GGGAAAAAAGAAAAAAAGAGGAAAGGGAGAGAAAGAAATAAAAATAATGAAAAATAATGAAACAAGAAAGACTGAAATAAAGTAATTAAAAAAGGAATGGGAGAGGGAGGGAGGGGAAGGGGAAAAGGGAGCATATCATTTTTTTATTTTGAAACTGAAATGTTCTAAATTTTCATTTAAAAAAAAAAAGGTTTTGTTTTGGAATGTTCTAAAACACACTTTCTAGGTTTTAGAAAGTAAACAATATGCCAGCTAAAAATATTTCACTTTGAGTCAAATAAATTTCTTCAGGGATCTGAAAAAAACCTAATGTTTTATTTCATATAACTAAGAATGGATGTGACTTTGGACACTGCCTACCTGGACTTTAGTAAGGCCTTTGACACTGTTTCCTATAGCATCCTCCTGGAGAAACTGGTTGCACATGGCTTGGGTGGGCATACATTTCACTCGGTAAAACACTGACTGGCTGTTCAGGCTCAAAGAGTTGTGGTGGACGGAGTTAAATCCATCTGGCGATCAGTCACAACTTAATGCCTTCTTTGCCTCCGTCTTTAGTAGGAAAATCAGTAGTACTCTGGGTACCCAGTCCCCTGAGTGGAGGGACAGGGATGGAGAGCACAGTGAA
>NW_010200920.1:0-9434 GCF_000695765.1 Mesitornis unicolor | reverse complement strand
GATTCTGTGATTCTTGAAGAGAGCTGCAGCTCTTGGGCTCCAGCTGCTGCAGCAGCTTGAGCTTAAATTTGGGCCATCATGGTCCAGGCTGGGGCAAGTGATGGTGGGCCACGGGCTGCACCCTTCTTAAATACATCATTTGACAAAGGTACTGATTGGCTTGACACTGGTCAGAGGTGGGTCCAACACTGGAGTCAGGAGAGCTTCTAGCATCTTCTTACAGAAGCTATCTCCATAGCCCTTCCCTGCTACTGAAAAAAACAAAAACCCTTCACAGAAACCTAATACAGTGCTAAAGATATTCTTTTTAAAGTGCAAACCCCAATAATCCAATTATTATATTAATAATTAAAAGTCCAAATTTGAGCCAGCAGTGTGCACTTGCAGCACAGAAGGCCAACTGCATCCTGGGCTGCATCAAAAGAAGTGTGACCAGCAGGGCAAGGGAGGTGATTCTGCCCCTCTACTTTGCTCTCGTGAGATCCCACCTGGAGTACTGCGTCCAGTTCTGGAGCCTCCAACACAAGAAGGACATTGAGCTGTTGGAGCGGGTCCAGAGGAGGGCCACAAAAATTATCAGAGGGCTGGAGCCCCTCCCCTGCGAGGACCACCTGAGAGAGTTGAGGTTATTCAGCCTAGAGAAAAGAAGGCTGCAGGGGGACCTTACTGCAGCCTCACAGTTCCTGAAGAGGTCCTATAGGAAAGCTGAAGAGGGACTTTTTACGAGTGCACGTAGTGATGGAACAAGGAAGAATGGTTTTAAACTGGAAGAGGGTAGTTTTAGACTAGCCATTAGGAAGAAAGTCTTTCCTGTGAGCGTGGTGAGACACTGACACAGGTTGCCCAGGGAAGTTGTGGATGCCCCCTCCCTGGAATTGTTCAAGGCCAGGCTGGATGAGGCTTTGGGCAACCTGATGCAGTGGGAGGTGTCCCTGGCCATGGCAGGGTGGTTGCACTAGATAATCTTTAAGGTCCCTTCCAACCTGAACCATTCTATGATTCATTCTATGATTCTAAAGTTGTTTAACTAGTCCTTTACATGTGAGGAGTTTACAATGAACACTAAAAATCAGCAGCTTATAAAGTCAGATTAATTCTTTTCACCTTTTCTATAATTGCAGTCTATTCTGATTCATTAGATTTGAGGCTATTTTTTTTCTTTTATATTCTCTTCTGCTAGAAATTTAATCAAAACATAGCCTTTGAAATTTTTTAACCATTCAATGCAGATTATTTGCGAGTATACGCTCAGTTTACCTACTCAGTTTACCTACTGAGTTTACTCAGTTTTCTTTTTGATAAGAAATTAAAATTAATTCTCCTAAAAATTTTCACCTGGTTAGTTAAGCCAAGTGCTGAATAACAAGTGCGCTTGGTATGGACTTGCTGTGGACTATGTTACTTGTTAATGGACTTTAGGGTCCATTAGCATTGCTTTGTAGACCTGCATAATAGTGTAGTAATAGTCCTGTTTAAATTATAAATAGGTGAGCTGAAGAACATTTAGATGTTGACAGCAGCATTTAAATTACCTTGAAAGTTTGGTCTTCATATCTGTTGTGAATGTGAATATAATGATTTTTCTTAATGTTTTAAAAAATAAGTTGCTAAGTACCTCGAATATTTTTTCAACAAAAATCATGAGTCAAATCTTAAAACTTCCTAAAAATGTAGATAAAACTTTTTAATAAATTGGCAAACTTAAGATACTGTTGTCAATGAATTAGGTTTTTTGTTAAATTCTAGGTCTCTGATAAGACCTAGGAATAGAAGTTTCCCTAATAGAAACATTTCCCTAATTATGAAATAATTACAACTTCCTGAAATAACTGTGTAATAAAATACTACTTCTCCTGAACATGATGTTCCAAATATTTCTTTTTTTTTTTCTGAAGCCTTGGAGTGAATGGTTTTGTTTCAAAAAAAAATCTTTAACATTCCACAGACTATAGGAAACAGCTGTGATTAACACGTCTTCTCCAGATCCCTGGAGCTTCACATAACATTCCAGGAAAAAAAAATCCCCAACTTAATGCCCAAGGTGATGTAGAAAGCAAGATCTTTTAAGGAGAGCAAATGAACTCAGTATTAATGGAGGAAAGCTTTGTCTGACTGGAGTGGAACAAGCAACAGTGGAGAGTGTAAAGGTGGGAGAAAGGGCATTGAAGATGCTAGTATTATTTTTATTCCCTGAGTTCCTCTTCTGGGTTTGCAACCTTTTCTCTCTTATATGTACATGTGTGTGGCAGGGGGCACGTGTGAATGGTTTTTTCCCTCTTTTGAGATCAGTACATTTTTAATTTTATTGTAGTTTACTTTTGGCCAGCTATCAGCTTGGTGCACCAATTGGTAAAGGCCAAGTGTGAGCTTGCTTGCCAACATAGCTTATGTATTTCTGTCAATTTTTGTCTGCTGAAAACACTCCTTTGTGCAGCAGCCAGCAACAGAGAGAATAGAGGCCAAGAATCAGTGCTCAGAGCTTTCTTTACAAATTGTATCTTGTTGCACATTTAGAACCTAGAGAGGAGGCAGTTTATGTATCTCCATTTATAAAAGACTATGTGATTTAATTGAATTTTTTCTGGTTTTATTTCTGATTATTTGAAGTGATATAAACAGAAGACAAATGTAATTGTTATGAGCGTGATGGCAAACAAGTCACAATGTGAACATACTGAAATAATTACTTATCTTTGGCTCACAGCAAACCATAGAGATTAGACTAAAAGTATTGAAATGTCAGCTTTTCAAAGTTGGTAAATATTCTCACCTAATTAGTATGAAGTAGACTGAGGTATGTGCTTCTTAAATGTAAAAATATAAGATGAATTTCTGAATTTGAATGAAGCACTGTTTGAAAATATACAGCCATGAAAAAAGGAATATTTCTAAATCCACAGAAGCATTTGCACAGATTTCTGTGAATCAAGAGTTCTGTATTTGGTGTCCACAAGAATCCATTTTGTGTCACAATATAACACCTGTTATAGATTTCTTCTTAGGAATACTGTCTTCTAAAGGTGAGATGAAGAATAAGTATATGCTATTTAATAACGCTGACAAGAAAGCTGATAAATAGTCCCTCTAATCTAGAAAGTGATTTTAAAAAAAAAAACAACTGTGGTGTTTGTTTTCTGGCTACAGCACCTATGTGACCCGCAATCAGATTTGCTCAGTTAAGAGGAAAATGATTGTTTTGGTTTTCATTTGATATGATGGTGAAACTCAGATCCGAAAAACACAACCTTCAGTCTTGCACACCTTGTTAATAAAAATTTTAAAGGCTGTTTTATGTATATTTACAGCTGTTCAGTGTAATTAATTTCAAATTCTGCCCTCTTCTTACTGAACTTATACACCTCAATGGTGATTCAAGAAATCAGCATTATCTTTATAACGGAAATCTTTACTAATAATAACATAATTGCAGAAGTTATAACCTAGCTTACTTTATCTGCTCAAAAGAGACTGTTTTTGAAGAAATTACATGAAGTTACATGAAATTGTACATTATTCTTTTGACCTAAAGAGGTTAGATTCACAGAAAAAGCAAACTCTCCATGTTCCAGGTCCACTCAATATAATAATACCTCTATAATTGTTCAAAGCTCATGTCTCACTTTTCCATGTTGCATAATTTTCTTCATGCGTTTAGATCATCATATATTTTTAGATGTGTTGCTCTTTATGTTAGGTTGAGGCTGGTTTTTGTGTTGGCAGTAAAACAAGCATCTCTGGAATATACTTGCTTAGTGACAGCACAGCCCTCTGTTTTTTGTTGTTTGTTTTGTTGTTTTTTTTCTTCCTCCATATATAGATTAATTTGTAAAGTTACGTGTTATACACATATTGATGCATATGACTTTATAAAAAAGAGAGCTTGTAGAGGTGGGTGTTGGTCTCTTCTCCCATGTAACTAGTGACAGGACAAGAGGAAATGGCCTCAAGTTGCACCAAGGGAGGTTTATATTGGATATTAGGAAAAAACCCTTTACTGAAAGGGTTGTCAAGCATTGGAACAGACTGCCCAGGGAAGTGATGGAGTCCCTGGAGGTGTTAAAAACACATGCGGATGTGGCGCTTTAGGACATGGTTTAGTGGGCACGGTGGTGTTAGGTTGATGGTTCAACTTCATGATCTTAGAGGTCTCTTCCAACCTTAATGATTCTATGATTCTATAATGAAACAATTGATATAACATCATGTTTGACTATTGACTTTGTACAATAAAAACCAAATTCTTTGTAATGAAACACATACATTATTAGTTATACTAATACTGTAATCAGGGAGGGAGAAAACTAAAAGAAAAAACAAGTGCAAGAAAAATAATATTATATTTAACATTTCTGGAAATTTGCAAAATATGAGCTACGAGTGTTTTCTAAGACAATGGAGTGTAATCACTCAATTATTTGAATTTTTGAGAGATGAACTTCTCTAATTGCATGGTACAATGGACTTTCTGAAAAGACATTAATTTAATTTTCCATTTAAATATCACTAAGCTTTATGTAAGTAAAAAAAATTGAGATTTAATAGGATATCAGACATTCCTAATTTTAAAGACTGATGTGCCCAACTGTCTTGATTTTTTTTTTTAACTGATTTGATGCACATAAAAATTCTGATGCAACTCAGGAAGGTTTCCTAGACAATTTGTCAGAAGATAATACCTCTTGTGGGCTTTAATTTTCTATTATGTAATCCTATTTCTGACTATTATTTAAGCATTAAATAAATGGTTTAACTGTTTTCATGACACTTATCACCTGAAAGATATCTTTGGTACAAGGACTGAATGATTGAGAAAATGTAGATGAACAATGAAAAAAGCTGGGTTGATATTGAAAGAGAACAGTGTTATCTGAGGAAACTTAGAGTTGGGTATACTTTTACTAGAATTTGGCAGAGATGTTGGAAGAAATAAAGAGAAATAGAAAAGGGGTTTTGAGGAATAGTAAAATAGAAGACAGATTGAATGAGGGTAGGGATGTATTATAAAATTATATATAAAATGTATCTACTGACTTTTAAAGATCTCACTTTAAAGCCTTCATCTTTGTTTTCTAGTTCAATTAATTGGATATAATATAAACACTACTGAAATAACTGTATGATCATTTGCAAATCTAAATTGCTTAAATACCTGGCTCAGTGCTGATAATTAGGAATTTACTTGCTGGTCGTATTAAATTATTGTGGTAGAATTTACTTCCAAAATTCTCATCTACACATATGCAAAACTGAGATAATTTTGAGCAAAATTTAAGACTGGTTCTCTTCCCAAAGCTCCAAAAATAGCTAGAGTGAAGAGGTTACTTTCAATTTAGTTTATCTTACAGAAAAAAAAGATGTATGTGACACACTGGATTTATTTATGGTATCTAGGTTTGCAATTTATAGCTTTCAGGGAAGTCTACATTTGTACTAATCTTTTTTTGCTCTTTCTATAAACATGGACTGATGGGTCTCATCTCTTTTATTTGTTCCCACTTCTTTTGGTGTTTCTGTTGTTTTGTTTTGTTTTTTAAATACCTCATCTTTCTCATTTTTCTGTCTCTAATAATTTTAAAGAAAAATAACTATTAAAATTATTTTATCTGGAAAAGTCACAGAATACTTTATTTCAGAAAGTAAATCTCTGGATGTAATTGAAAATTATTGTGTTAGAAAATCTGTTTTGTCATGGAAGGTCTGACATGGAACTACTGCTTCCTTTGGATTAATTAATTTAACAGGACAATTAATGTTCACAGAAAAATTGTCTGGTTACAATTATGCTTCATTATCTTTTAACTAAATCAGCATTTTTCCAGTCTTCCCTTTTTTCTATCTGAATTAAGTGATAAAAGAACACAAATATTTCTGTGGTATTGCAAATGCTGGCTGAATATGAGAATTCTCAGTTTGACTTGAATCCTCAGTCCTGTAACGCACAAAGGAAATACTTCAGCGCTGGGAGGTAGGATCAGGTGGCTCCCACAAAGGAACTAATTTTTTTTACTCTATACTCTGTCTAAACAACAGAAAGGCTGAGATGGCCTGTGTTATCATTCAGTGTTCAGACTATCTATTATAGTCTAAGACGACTTACATTAAAATAAATCATTTCCATTCTTTAAAAAACGTATTAAGAGATGACAGGTGCAATACTTTGAATTTGAAGCAAACTGTTGTAGAAGTGTCCCAGAAGGAATAAAATATGGATTCATCTTCCCTTTTTATCTGAGGTGACTCAGGCCAAAGCTTGCATTTCCCATGAGAGTGCCTTAGTCTCAATGAATTAAGTGATGCTAGATGAGGCTGTTCTCCAATGCTTCTGTTTAAACTGCACTACTGGACAGGCAACACTGCCAGATTCCTGACATTTAGAGTGTGCTAATGGATGCAGAACTTCATAGTGCATTTATGTATTGGCTTTTCTATGAAGGGTTTTTGGTTGTGTCTCTGGTAACGGGGGAAGGGCTATGGAGATGGCCCTTTAAGAAGCTACCTGAAAAGCTCCCCCTTTGCCTTTGTCAGACCCACCTCTGACCAGGTCCAAGCCAATCAGTGCCCCTGCGAATTCATGTATTTAAGGAGAGTGCAGGGCATGCCTCTCTCTTTTTCTGGCACTGGCCCTGACCAGCGTGGTCCCAGGTGTGGGTGGTGTGGTCCTGGCCTTGCCTGGCTGGACCTGACCACAACTTAAGCTTAAGCCCCGCTGCAGCTCATCCTGAAAAAGAAAAGAGAGAGAGAGCTGGAATCTCCATAACCATCAGAACAGACCTGCAGTGGAGAAAGGAGTGGGGCCCAAGGAGGACAACTTTGAAGAACACCAAGGTTGGTTTGGAAAACCGACTGCAACCCCCCACTCCTATCCCTCTGCGCCTCAAGGCAAAGGGGGAGGGGGAAGGTGAAGGAACTGGGAACAAAAGCTGAGCCCGGGAAGAAGGGAGGGGTGGGGGGAAGGTGTTTTGATTTTAAGATCTGGTTGTATCTCCCATTGGTCTATGCTGATGTTGATAACAAATTAAAATTGTTTTGTTTTTTATTCCTTGTCATGAGTTTGTCTTTTGCCTGTGACTTGTTATGTGGTTAGAAGCCCTGCCAGTCCTTATTTTGACTAGCCCTTTTTGGGGGCATTGTGGTGCTCAGTTATACACTGGGCCTAAACCATGACAATTTGACTTTCCTTTGAGAGTTCCAGTCCTGTTCCCAGTTTTATGTATTTTACCTAATAACTATTTAATGCAAACACATAATTGTGACCTGATCATTTAGAGTAATCAATTGAGATTTTTATGGATAAGTTTTATGCCTCTCCATGATAAACCAAGCTACTGTGTAGTGCTTCCCCTGGGCCTAATTAATCTTGGCTTACTTATTTTGCAAGTAAACAGCTTCAACAACAGAGGTCCATATAGGTTGGTTGTAATGGTCCTCTCATGGGAGGTAGGAGATGTAGATTCAGATCTCTTAGGCAGGAAAGAAAATTAAACCTAAAAATCTGCTACATCCTACACACACTTGAACTGCCAAACAACTATAAAACAGCCAAAACCATCACTAGCCGTTTTCTTCTTTAAGACCTTATGCAGGATTTATTTGGCTTCATGATCCTGCTCAAGATTACATATGAGTGTAAGACTAAGATAATTAAGCAAGTCACAGCTACTGCAGTTAGAATTAGGATGGAGGCATAATTCTAAGCACCTGACAAACCTTAACTGTTAGCTTAACAAGCTTTTTCAGAATTTGTATTTTGTTTTTAAAATTCTATACAGGCCTTATTCTTGGCTAATCAGTGTATTTGAAATCTGTTAATTAAATGAAATTATGAGATTAAATTATAATTTAACCAACTGCACTGATTTTAAATCAATGCACTTTATCCCACTTTAATCTTCAGAAAGCTTTGATATCTATTTCTATGATAATGTTCCTTAACCTGTACACTACAACGTATATGGATGTGGAGGTTCTAGGAAAACTATGCAGTAAGAGTCCTATACTGTAAGGAAAAAAGTTGATGTCCACCATCCCAAAGGAAAATACTGCAAAGCTCAACATGGAATGTTTACATGTAAACCAGAATTTGGGAGCTTTTGACCTTCCCAAAAGGTCCATAAGTATAAATGATTTATTAGCACAGTACACTTATTAAGATTTATTTGCTAATAGGGAAAATTCTTCTGCAGCATTACAAACTGGAGACGTAGAGCTGAGATTAAATGGATGGGGAGAATAATTGATACTGCTCACTTGTTTAAAACAACGTGTATCTGAGTGATAGATACAGGAGAGCTAAGACATGAGATATGAAGAGAAGCAGAGTACTTGAAAATGCTTTTATTTTCATAAAGAACAGATTAATAAAAATGTTTTAACTGTCATTATTCTAAAAACAAAAACTATGCTAATCATTTAAAGACAATCATTTTCAGATTAATTCAAATTACTTTCCAACTAATAAATATTACTTTCTAATTTCTATTGCCAGCTGTTTAGCAGCATGCTGGTTATTACTTATCATAAATAACAATGTTTTACTAATAGCTTTTTAACAAGTAATAAATAATTGCTCCATTAATACAAAGTGCACTACTTTGTTCTACTCTTGGAGTCATTCCTCTCCTGCTTGCTATGCACATATTTTAAAAAATGTGGATGTTTCTATTATTTAAAAAATGCAAATAATCCTGAGATAACTATCTTATATGTATTTGCTGACAGATTGATACTTTAAGGGCATGAAGAGGATGCAGGTTCTTCTTCCATCTTTATGAATTTTGATATCTTATTAAATTACTTACTTTTTCCTCATTGAATTTAAATTTGGTTTTCCACATTCATTTGTATAGAAGTAAAACAAATGGAAGTCAAAATAACTACTCAGTAGGCCAGTTCTCAATGGATGCCTTACTTGAATTAGAACTTAGGATTCCATGATAATTATTAAAAGTATGGAGAAAAATTTCAGATCAAAATCCATAAAATTCTGGGTAATTACGTAGTAGTTAAAATATTGGGCTAAGAAATCCAAGCTATAACTATTTGCATCACAATAAAAACCGCATAAAATGTGCTTAATTTATTTTCTTCCCTTTTTTCTCCATTTTTCCTCAGTCCTGATTCAGGTATAGGGCCCATTAATTTTGCTTTTTATGCAGAATTCCACTAATTCTTCCTTCAGTATGTGAGCAAATTCAGAAAGATTTCATATCCTTTTACTTCAGCTGAGACACTGGCTGAATGAAAGCATAGAATAAATGCCATAAATACTTGAAGATTTTAGCTTCTGAATGGGATTTTCTTCCTAAAGCACAAGAGAATCTGGGTGCTTATTTAACATGAGATTAAACTTGAAACTTCAGTGGTCTTGATTAAGACCACATCTCTTAATTAAGCTCTATGCTGAGAAAAGATGTTATCTTATATATATTAATATA
>NW_010200919.1:25489-39194 GCF_000695765.1 Mesitornis unicolor | reverse complement strand
AGGGCGAAGCTGGCGAGTTCGCCACCCGTCTCCCCTCTGAAAGTGGTACTGGGTTGGATGCTGGCTAATTAATGTGGTGAAATGGCCACGCCTGCGTTTCCTGGCCGGTCGGATGGCAAGTGAAGAGGGTAGGAATAATAGCGTATTAATGAGGGTATAGAAGTGGTGCCCTTTGTGTCCTGAGCAGCTCGATCGTGTGCAGGCACATTCCCCTGTGGTGAAGAGGACAGGATGAAGATGGATGTTGGAGGTCGGCTGGAAGCGAAGGGAAAGGATGACATTGTAGCTAGAGGGAGAAAAGGCCAGGGAATGAGCCTGGCAGGTATTTTGGAGGGAAATGGCTGTACTTGTAATGAAGGAGAGGAAAAAATCTTGAATGATTGTGCTACAGAAGCATTTGGGTTCCTGCATGCTAAGGCGTACAAGCAAAGTGTTTGCTCGGAGCATCAGAAATAATGCAAGACTTTTCACCAAAGATCAAGGAAAGAAAATCTTTGAATAGCTGGCAAAGGGAAAGACTTAGAAGTGGTACTTTGCCAAGTGCCTTTTTTTTTTTCAAATAGAAATGGCCAATCAAGATATGTGGAGGAAGAATACAAAACCTCATTATAGTAAAGCCCAATTTTAAGAAAATGTTTGATAAATGCTTTTCAGTGTACCCATGCTTTGACAAAATGTAGATATCATTCCTTTGTGAATAGCTTATGTTGCACTGCACAGGAGGGGCTATTGAATTAACCTGGAATTTCTTGCATTGAAAACAATCATTTGTGACTAAACTAAACTAGAAACTAAAATTCAGGAAATTACTACACTGAATTAACATGATCATATGTAATAAAAAGGACCTCATGATTTCATGCTTTGAGGTTTCTAAAGAGAAATAGGAGAAAAACACATCAAGATTTTAGGATATGTTGATTTCCATCACTGCTTCTTATTGAGAATAAGAATTTTATTTTATCATCATTTACACCATTCAGTAGGCCTGGCTCTCTACTCTTAGACCAATTTGCCACCAATAAAACACAATTGGTAGCTGAATTTACAAGATGGCTCTGATGTAAGAGACTGCAGTAACCAGCCCATCACCTCTGGCTGCCTGATCATCACCGATTTCTCGAGTATGAGTTTGTGCCAGTGTGCATCATGCACCACTTGGATTTCTGAGCCTGCTACGATCAGATGGCACCTGATGTTTGTTTGTTCTGTAAAAATTAAGTCTAGATTCTGTCACTCACTTTCTAGTTAATAATATCTATGATTTTCACTTGGTTTTGAGTTTCATTTGCATGTTGGAGAAGTCACATCTTACAAATACCACATACGTGTAAAAGTTGTAATAATGCTTCGGGTCAATGCTACTAAGGCTCCCTTTGCAAAATATTTTGGCCTAAAGGACTTTTTTGTATTTGTTAGAAATCACATTATCTGTTGCGCTGCCACACAGAGGTATCACACTCAGATTTACTCAGGCATTCAGTGTGTTTGCGTGTGTGTTTGCTCATGTAGTACAACGAACAGGGGGGAAAGAATACATTTGCAGGGGAAAAAAAATACTATTATATTGGTGTTGTGAGATACTATACTTTGGGTCGCTTGTATAATACAATACTTCTGTGCAATTAGATGAGTCTTTGTAGATGAATATGCATTAGACTAAAAAGAAGAAGGTCAAGGATAGGTGCAGAACCTATGGAGAGACAACAGAGGCTGGAAGGAGCCTGGCAGTCACAGTGGGTTAGAATTCAGTATGGGCAGGTTTGCCTTTTTTCCAGGCAGTTTTATCACTACTTACACTGGATCACACGCTGCTAGGGTGAGACCAATACCATTCCTCTAACAGGCTAACGTAAATCTCCTGTCACATATACAGTCACTTACACCGGGCTTTGTCATCAGTAGCCAGGGTCTTGTTTTGGTTTTGTGAGGTTTTTTGCAGTGAAAACTTAATTAATGTGGTAGCTACACGCCTGTAAAATCAGACAAGCCGCAGCTAGGTTGCTAGGGGAGTTTGGCACCCTGCTTTTGGTTGGCCTCACCTGGTTTACCTCGCAATAAAAGTGCAGTGCCTTGTCTCCACATTGGTTTTAAAACAAGATAGCTAATACGCATTAGCTGTGCCACAGCGAAACATACCTCATGCATCAGTCAGAGCATGAATGTATTTTTCTAGGAAAGGTGACAGCAACAGCCTCACATATCTATTTGAGAGGTTGCTCACGGCTTATATGCATCCAAATCAGTCCAGGCAACATTCCTCTTTGCTAAATCCAAGCTTAATCTACTATAGAAAGAAAATGGTAGATAATATTTGTTTTCACAGAAGGCTTACTGGCTTACATTAGAAAAAACCTTATTTTATACAAGGTACTAAATGCCATCTGTGAAAAGTATGGAGTATGTAAACACATACAAAATTGTTAGTCTACAGTATTTGAGAATGGATGTGTTTCTCAAAGGATGAATCATTACAGTTCACCTGTTTCAAAAATTAGATCAATGGCTAATGTAAATTATTTGCACCTTTCCAATGGGATGTGTTTGAAATGCAAAGCAGTGAAAATGTTGAGGACATTTCAATGTGCATGAGGCTTACATAATGACTTTGGACCTGTTTTTGTCAGCCTGTCCATTCTCCCTAGTAATTCCCAAACCCATGGGTGAAATCTGAATTAAAGGGGTAGATATCTCCAGAATTACATGTTTCCTTAAGTGTCATGAAACTAGGGCTAGGTACTGGAGAGTAACCTTACCTGTACTCCCTGTACAGCAGAAGCTGCAGCGTGAGCTCGCCCTTTATTAGTCACAGGAGAATCCGCATGGATGAGAGTGGCTTTTTCCCCTCAGGGTGGAAAAAGCTTCAGTCAAAATTCACACTTCATTAGACACTGGATAATCTGAGCATGAGGCTCAAATCCATAGGCCTCATTAGTTCCCTTTCATTATTAAATTATTAACAGTTTCCCCGACAAAGCAGAACAGAGCAGCTGCCTTTGGACAGATATAGAAGAGTACAATTTATACTGAAACTTATGCAGGACATTCAGATATTACATTTCTTAATAGTCTTCGGTGCTTGCGTTTGAACGTTCAGTACATTTCTGCCATCAGAGCAGCTAACTCAGGTTTCTGGACTGATGCAGAAACTGCTGGAAATGTACAGAGGAATCACATAGTCTCTTTTCTGAGGTCAAAGCTCCACCAGAGTTAAAATTTGCAAGGGATCTTGAGGGCAGCAAGAAGAGCTTCTGCCACATCTCCAAGAGTAAAAGACTGAAAAAGGAAAATGTGGGCTTGTTCCCAAATGGGGCAGATGATCTAGTAACAATGGAAATAGATAAAGCTGTAGTACCCAGAGCCATCTTTGCCTCAAATCCACCATCAGGGTCTCCCAAATCTCTGTGCTTAGGATTCAAGGAGGAGAACTACCATCAACGGGTGAAGATCAGGTCAGGAATTACGTGGGAGAACCTGACCCATAAACATGCATGATATCAACTGAGCTGCATCCAAGGTTACTGAGGGAGCTGGCTGGTGTCACTGCAAGGCCACGCTTTTATCTTTGAAAGGCCATGGAGACTAAGAGAAGTCCCTAGTGACTGGAAAAAGGCAAATATTGTGCCCATCTTGAAAAAAAAGCCCAAAGGGAAACTGTTGGCTGGTCCATGTGGAAATCTGTGTCCTCTTGGAACACAGATCTGGATACAGGAAGGAGAAAGTGACAGGGAACAGCCAACATGCATTTACTAAGGGTGAATCATGCCTCACCAACCTGGTTGCCTTCTGTAATAAAGCAACTGAATTTGTAGATGAAGGAAGAGCAGTGGATATCATTTACCTTGACTTTTGCAAGGCTTTTGACACCATCTACTGCAATCTTGTATCCAAATTAGGATGGAAAACCACATCAGTTAAAAAAATATTTGGATGCTAGGGCTCAGAGGAAAGCAGTTAGTGGGCTGCACTCTATCTGGAGGCCAGTAAAAAGCGGAGTACCATAAGGGTTTGTCCTGGTACACGACCTGTTTAACATCTGTACCAGTGCCTAGAGGAGATGACAGTGTGCCCTTTTACCAAGTTCAGAGGGACTCAGGCTGGAAAAATGGGATGACAAGAACCTCATGAAATTCAACCAGGACAAATCGTATCTGGGACAGACTAAGGCCCTGCAGGGCACTGGGGTGGGGACCAGCTCTGCAGCAAAGGGCCTGGGGTCCTGGGGACAGCTGGGTAAGCCCGAGCCAGTGATGAAGGCTGACAGCACCCCGGGCCATGTCAGCAGGAGCACAGCCTGCTGTAGTATCTTCCTGGGGGAAGATATTACTGCCCTCTACTCAGCACTCAGACCACATCTGGAATACTGGGCTTTTCTGCACCACACAGTTGCTCCACCACGATGCAGGTCTTTCTGAAAGGTCTTTCCTCCCTCCAGGAAGGAAGAGGAGCACAAACACCCACTCACAGCCTGTAGTGAGGGAGGAGAGACACAAAGCAAGGCCAGAAGAGCTTTAGTGCTGCAGAGGAAGAAGGCATGTTCTTCCTGCTATGGGCGGAGAGCAGCATTTCCTGACAGGGCCAAGAACAATTAAAGAGTCGCTGCCCACTGTGAAGGAAGCTTGTATCATGTCCCCTATCTTCTCACTTGCTTTTTATTCAAAGCAACCAATCCAACTGGTGACACAAATAGCAGAGGCAGCGATGCAGGGGACAGGAGGCTCTTGTCCTGACAGGAAACCTGGGATGTGGCCCAACCTGACCTTACCCCAGGCAAGGGGAACAAAAATATCAGACTGACACCCAGCATGTGGCTTCTCCGAGTCCTGGTTAGCACAGAAACAATACAAAAACTTTCTTGTGATACCTTTGTCCCACATCTAGTACTGGTGAGCTGATGACACTGCTCACAAGCTTCACTCGGAAAGGAACAGGACATTAAAAGAGCATCAGGCACAGAAATGATGAGTGAAGTCAGGTATGATATGGCAACCTAATGCCTCAGTGCGAAAGGATGAAAATGTGTGAATCTGGAGGGGAAGGTAGAGGCACAAGGTCTGAGGACATGCCATTAGTGTTTTAGGTGATAAACTAATTAAACATAGTAAAGTTAGGAGTGGTTCTAAGGCTGGTGATTTGCATTCCTTTTCACTTACGGTTTTGGGCTTGGCCCAAGTTATTTAGGGATTCCCAGTAATTCTAGGAGAGCCAGGGCAGGAAAAAGTGAGTCAGTTTGAAAGAAAAAAATAATTCCATAGTGTTAACATGTTGCTTTATGGTAGTCATGAGTTTAACTCAGAAGTACTCTCTGTTTTTCTCTGTTCTGGGAAAGGCTGGGAAGCCTTTGTGTGGGACAGAGTGCCAGGTTTCCTCATGCAGGTGTCATGGTGGCTGAGGAACACTTTGACTGAACCGAATTCTCAAAATTCTCCAACACCTTGCCAAGGCAGAAGAATAAATAGTGCAGCATTGACCTGAGAGGAATAAGGGAAGGGAAGGTTTAGAAAAATGGTCCTTCTGAAGAACAAATCCATGGTGAGAGACTCTCTGAAAATAAATGACAGAAAGGATTATTTCAGTTTCGCTATGAAATACGGGATTTGAATTCACTAAATGGTATGAAGTGTAGAAAATCAGTCATATGTTTGCTGCTACAGGGAAAAAGTACAGAATTAATTTGTGTTAATATCAAAATTAGAATTTTGATCATATGACAGATTGCTCAACCCCGGTGTTTGCTACTGAAGCGTAAGTGCTAATGGCTAGGATATGACCTATATTCCACTGTGCCACTGTAATGGATGAAACAAGACCATCGTGTCCCAAACCTCAAATACTTAAAAGCGTTTTACATTATTATCATTGTTACTTATTTTCAGGTATGTTCAAACATACATTACCTACTGAAGGGACCTTAGAAATACATACCCCTGATTGAACACCAGTAGTTCCTTCCATGCACTTACAAGAAAACTTAATTGCATCCAGTGCACTGCAGAAAATAACAAGATGCCGGTGGCTGAAGACCTGTAAAACCACATCTTAACGATGTAATGCTACGGATTTGAAAATAAGTAAGTTCTTGGAAGGAAAACTGGAGAATTGCACCTTTGAGGTCAACTGTAGTGATGGAACAGCAGTAATCATGTTTTACACAGCAAAATGTGTTTCCCTGGAGTAAGTGATATTCACCTAAAGGGACAATGTTGCCATTTTTACAAGTGTCACACTTTAGTTCTGAAATGAAACCTTTCAAAAATTCATGTCAACAAAGGATGTGGGGGTGGGCTCTTGGGGATTTTTTTGGGTTGTGTTGTGTTGGGTTTTTTTTAATTCTGATGAATGTCATACTAAACATCTACACATCTGCTTTTGGCGCTGCAGCAAATGCAGTCAAAATTACCTCTGTCAGTGCAGTAAAAGCCAAATGTTAAAGCTGTGTAGTTCAACTCACCTCCTGGAATGAAGAGTGAAGGTCAGAGCAGCTTTTCAGGGTTAGCAGATTTGAAGCTGCGCATTCCCAAGAATTCACAGCTCCAGCCCTGGCCTGCGCTTCCCTGCCAGCGCTGCGGAAATCATGTCCACCTACACCTCATCTTCAATCTGGCCTGTGCCTTAAAGCCCAGGAGACAGTTCTTCTATTTTGTTTGGTTTTTTCCTTTCATTTAGTCTTCCTTTCTGTATTCAGTCGTCCTTTTCTTTAGGTGGCCTAAGAGTAATGCTGTGTGTTTAATTTATCAGATTTCTGATTTACAAAGTTACAAGCTTATGTATAGGATTTCTCAATTCAGGCTGGAAGGAAAAAAAATACAGTTTTCTTATGATGACTTTGCTTTTGGTGTGCCAGAAATTGAGGTCTCTGGGAGAGATCAACAAAGGAAAGAACCATTTTCACGGAAAATGTATCTTAGAAAAAAGACAGAGAAGAAGTAGAAGTGAGACTTCAGAAACTTCTGTTTTATAAGATCTGTCATGTAATGTAGTGGTTGGAAACTCAAACAATACAAAATAACTATGCTCATACAATGCATGATTATTTGAACAACCAAAAGGTTTACTACATTTTGGACAATCTTTGTGCTGTTACAGGCAGCCTGGATATGCTCTTTAGCATTCTTCTCATTTTACAAAGAGAAAGTTGGAGCCACTTTTTTTTAAAAAACCTCTAGGTTTAACTTACAAATGAAAGGCAACCCCAAACATAATTGAAGGCAGAACTTTAAATTCCATTTCCATGTTTAAACAATGACATTCTCTTGCTCAACCACTGGTAAATAACATTTTTTGTCCATTTACAAGTAGGGTATTAAAAAAAGAAATAAGATGTCATGGTTCCTAGTTAGAGCATTAATGAGGAAGAGTTGCCAATCTTCAAGATAAATGCATGTATTTCTCTGTCTTCCTGCAGTAACTTTTTTATAGCCGAGACGGAGTTGTCACTGACATCTCTGGAACTATGTCAACGTTTTCTTGAAGTCCTACCAAGCCCATCCCTGCAAACAGTTTGACGGAGAATCAAAGGGACTGGATTCTTTGAGGACTGAAACTGAGCAAGTTATGTCACAAAGCCACTGTTGTGCTTGTTCTCTGTTCCAGAGAAAGATCAGAATTAGTCTTTCTTTAGACCCACAGCAGAAAAATGTATGCTATTTCAACTCCCTTCACTCCACCAGTCTGAGGACTGGAAACTCAAGGGAGAAAAAAAAAGAGTTGAGTTTTTTCTCTCTCTGATCACTGCCTGCAAAGCAATATTTGTGCCATGGCACTATAACCACATTTATTGTAGGACTATTTTAGGAAATGATCGAGACTGTTTATTTAATACTACTATAATGTATAAATGAGTCTATATTACTCACAGTGAACATATGCTTTGCTGTATTTTAGGCTCTTGTCAATGCAACCCCATTATTATAAATCAAACCGAGGATTTGACAGACTACTTTAGTCACATCTTGCTCACTGCTCCCACTGTTCACTGTAACATACACAACGTGCTATTTGTAAAATGAACACACTCCAACAGATTATTTTACTTCATTTAACAGCTGAGCGCATCTCGGTGCAACATCAAAGACGTTTTACCTTTTTTGTTTTGACTAACAAACTTGGTAGCTAGCTCATGTAATATTTGTGAAATTATAGCGGATTGTTAGACATGTATTTAAAACAGTTATAATTCTCTAATATTCAAGCTCTTCAAAAGGCACTGTACAATCTTATCACCAAGAACTAAATGCTCTACTTGAGAAATAAGAGGCACATTCCTTATCTGTTGTTTTAACAAAGAAAGGGTGGGGACATTTCTCAACCATTCGCCCATTTAGAAGGTTTCCAGATGGAATCACACCTGGTGGCTTTATACCGAAGAGTGCAAATTACTGCAGTGAAGTATATTTCATAACAGAGCAAAACAAAAGCTACCTAAATGTAAGTTTTTGTTACCAATAATACATTCATTCATATCTTTTCTTTCACATCAACAAAATATAATTGGGATGCAGCTTGGAGAAGATTTCTTAATGGCACAATTTTCGTAACATTTGTTTTAAATTACTCATTGCATGTTTTAAGTTTTTTTTTTACCGATCTGTTTGTTTTATCGTGTCTCAAGGAA
Source organism: Mesitornis unicolor (assembly GCF_000695765.1). Taxonomy (NCBI): domain Eukaryota; kingdom Metazoa; phylum Chordata; class Aves; order Mesitornithiformes; family Mesitornithidae; genus Mesitornis; species Mesitornis unicolor. The sequence continues at coordinate 30,580 of NW_010200919.1, read as the reverse complement.
ACACAAGCATGTACATGTAATAAAACTGTTATGATACTTGTTTGTGCACTTTGCATGCTAGCTGACTAGGCTAGCAATTATGCTAATCTAGCTGCTAAATGTATTTATTACTTGTGCTGGAGTTACAGCCACACCTGTCTGCCCTATCTCATATCAAGGCATGGGAGTTCAGGAGCAACAGTGCTTCTTCAATCCATGGAAAACTGTAAGAAAGATCATTCATGGCAGACCCTTTCCACTTCAGACACCCCAACCCCCAGATATTTGATCTTTAGGACATTTGATCCACAGATCATAGGGAAGGACTCACTGCTGAGTCATAGACAGCATTTTGAAATAGCTTTGATTTATTTTCAGTCTTTCGTAGATCATGGGCCTTATGCTGAAGGAGTTAGAGAAATGTGACTGAAAAGAAGTTCAGTCATGCTGTGTCTCCTGTAACTGCATGGGAAATTCCACTGTTCTGCACTTACTGAAAGGGTTTTCAGTTCTTGTGACAAGTGACAAAGGATCTGAAAAGGTTGAGGAATCACACTGCTGAGGAGGGCAAAAGTAACTGTTTTCTTCTCTTCACATACCCCTCGTGGGTCACACATAAAGTCTTAGCTCTCTTCTGAGCAAACCCAGTGAGGATGGGGTTGGAGGTGCTAGGATACAGAAAAAGAGCCAGTTTCAGGAGAGGCAGTAAATTGTATTTCCCAAGAGATGCTAAATTGGTTCCCTTGCCTAAGAGTCAAAGGAGGCAAGGACAAGCCTTGGGTGCATAGGCATTTTCCTTTGTAAGCATCTTAGAGGTACTGTCCAGTCCTAAGGTCCAGTTTTGTCAGGACTGAATTCCACATAAATCTGACTGCTTAGTGTTGACCACCAGTGGACGCAAGTGGCTCTGTGCTCAGAGCCTTGCACCTCTGGAATAATTACTCGGAAGCCTTTGGGGTGCCAGACCATAGAAAACAGTGAGCACAAGGATTTATGTGGAATTTAGGCCAGGAGAATATGGGACTTAGATCAATATTTAGATTAATTGAAGGTGTTATTCACCCCTCTCTCTCCCTTGTTTTGGATAACTAGCAATCAGTCTTTTCTTTCTTTTAGAGGTCTGCGCATTTATGCAACCAGGAACAAATCTTTCCCAACCTCCTTTAGGCTTTGCAAAATTAGTCCAACCAACTACACTCAAGTTGAATTACATACCTTCTAGCAGCGATGTTTGGAGCACAACAGAGTGGCTGTCAGCAGGCCAAGCCTGCAGATGCTTTGGAGGGCATCTCTGGTTTCCTAGGGAACCTTGCCCGGGTCCTCCTGCAATGTTCCAAGGCACCCAGGAGACATTTCATTACCACCACTGTTTGTGGTTTTTGTACATCCCCAAGTAATCAACACATCAAAGGTGCATTTGCATTTTTTATTCTCAAGTTTCTAAAGCGGTAAAATGAATTCCTGACCATACAAAGCCGATTGTACTTCTAACTTTAAAACTCAAGAGCCCTGCTCGGAAGTTTGAAGTTGAAACTCTACCTTATTCAGCTCACCTACACTGCCAGTATGGGCTACTGTCCTATACTGCTGTTTTTCTTATTATGTTGACCGGCAGGCCACTGTTGCTACCCGTGGCTTTGCTCTGATTTATTTATCTGCTATTGTTCAGGACTAGTTATTCTTCCAAGACTCAAATCTCTCTCACAGCCAATATTTCTAATGTCATCCTGCAGCCATTAACAGCTTACCTCTTACCTTCCACGGTAGGCCCGCAGGCTGAACTTTCTCCAGGGATTCTTTAATGTATACACAGTATCTTTGCTCAAGAATAGGCTATTTATTTCTTAAAAGAAAAAGAAGGGGGAGAAGGAAGCATTGGACATTGGGGATATTGCTAAAATAATTTTGGCAAGCTTTTTCTTTGAAACAGAAAATATTCTGTAGAGAGCAAATAATTCTGGGGGAAGAAAAAATTTAATTAGAAAATTTTCCATCAGTCTTCATATGCATTCATTCATCTGTCTCTAGATACTCCCAGACCCCTGTCACAGATGTAGGCTTGATATGCACCTTATCTTCTCTTCTCTACACATACTGGTCACAGATGTCTGAATACTACATTTTCCATGACAGGCTGAGACTTTAATGCTTTTCCCTGGAGGAGAGATAAGAGCCAGAACACGTGTAGGCTGCATTACATTTTCATTTGTAATCAGCCATGTGTAAAGTTTCTAAAAGTTGTTGACACGCATGTGATATATTCTATCTCTATTAGAGGGGTAGTGGACAGGGATACATGGTCAGATATCCTTTTGTTTGCAAAGCGTTTCTCTCCTTTTACCAACCCAGAACCGTTCTCCATCACTTCTGTCTCATGTAATGAAATACACAGCCTTATAACTTTCCAGTCATATTCCTCTTTCTTATCATTCATATTTAATGTATTTCTACCTTCTCTTTTGTAGCTGTTTGCATTTTATTGATTCTTGGGTGCAGTTTACAAGTCAGTGATTTATTATCTTTCACTTCTCTTTGTGCTGACAGGGAACATTGCCATTGTTCTACTTCAGATGTAGTGTGAGGTAAAAATTTTTGTGTCTGAAACCTGTGAAAATTTAAAGTACACATTTAAAGTACACATTTAAGCTGTGCTAATTGTTATTACCCAGATTTTTAGAAAAAGAGAGAAAGAAACTCATAGTTAAGTTAATGACACCTCATTTTCTGCTCATGAAACTTGGCACTGCAGTATATGCATATTAACTGTCACTGTTTAGAGGGCTGTGCAATGTCTGACATGAGAGAGGATGGGAAGAATTGAGGCCAGATTTTTAAAACTTAGTTGCCAGAAGGTGATTGTATCTGAGATTTTTGAGCCAAGGATGAAGTGAAGAGCCCCTGAGTTTAAAAATGGGATACAGCAGCATGTGCGCATAAAATTAAAAGTCTTTAATTTAACATAAACTGCTGGAAAACGAGGCAGAATATCCCCTGCACAGGGTGGGGTCTGGAGCAGCACTATGACCTGCATCGCTTTCCAAGTGCAGATGCTGTGAGGGTGGGAGACGAGCAGGGCAGCAGCATGAATAAAATCGTGGGGGAACATGACATGGGACAGGGACCAGCCACAGCTGCAGTAGGCCTGCAACTCCTTCCACACCGGGCATTTCCAGAGCAAGGGTCAGATCCTCCTGGGTGCAGTGTCATTTGTCCTGCCCTTTGCTCCTCTCTGTTTTGTAAATGAAGTGTTTTGGGGACAGCACAGGAAAAATAAGCTGCGGTACTGCAGCTGTGTTAACAGTAACCAGTCTCTTTTCTCTGGCACACCTGACAAGGCTGGTGCTGTTGAAAACCTCACAGAGTGTTGGTGGGGGACCGAGGTCATGATAAGATGGCTTGGCAGAAATGACACCTAGCAGAAGTGACTTATTTGCTTAGGAAATACCATCTTTTCTACTCCTAGCCTGCCATTGTTGGTTTGTCACACAGAGGCTCTAGGTGGGTTTGCATTGCACAATCACAAACCAGCAGTTTCTAGGAAAGTTCTCAGTTTTGTCTGGCCCCCGGAATGTTGCGACAGCATATTTTTTTTCCCCACAGCAGGCTTTGCTATTGCGAGTCACTCACTTGTTGCTTCACAGCCAAAGTGCTGCAACCTGCTCCTCTTTGGGCTATGTGTACGGTCAATCCAGGAGCTGTAGGTAGCTACTTTCTTCCTAAACAAAGTATTTTACAGTGAGCGGCAATCTTACAAGATCAGCTGTTGGTTTTGATGTGAACAGCTTGTATGGGATTTACTTACCACACCCCTTTTCGGCTGTCGAAGAAAAGGATAGAGCACAGATTTGAGCTCAAGATAATGAAAGTACACTTTCTGTGAAGTGCTTTCAGCTTTGGCATTTCCTCGAGGCTGTTTGGGGGCTGTGGGAAGGGGGATGTTAATGATCAGAACAGGCCACAAGTCTCTTCTGTTTTCCCAGGATTTCAGAAAGGATAGGACTAGACCTGACAGCATGTCATGGTTTAAGGCCAGCTGGCAACTAAGCCCCACACAGCTGCTTGCTCACCCTCTTCCTGTTGTGAGGGAGAGAGAATCAGAAAAGTCGAAGTGAGAAAACTCGTGGGTTGAGATAAAGACAGTTTAATAGGTAAAGCAAAAGCTGCACACACAAGCAAAGCAAACCTACGAATTCATTCACTACTTCCCTTTGGCAGGCAGGTGATCAGCCATCTGCAGGAAAGGCCTTGGCATTGTGTAAGCACTGCTCAGTAATAACTAAAACATCCATGTATTATCAACACTGGTTTTTTATCCAAAACATAACCCTGTACTAGCTACTGTGAAGAAAATTAACTCTATCCCAGTCAAAACCAGCACACATCATTCCCCAAACCTGTTGTGTTTGGAAAAGTTTTTTATAATGTGACTGAAATACAATCCTGTCATCTTCAGCCACTCATCAGACACGCTAGTGTCATTCTCACCAGGATTTTATTCCTCGTTCCCGCTAAATTGAGTGTACAGGAGGCTCTTCAGGTGCTCTAGATATGAGCACACCAGAGTACTTGCCTTTTTCTCAGTCTCTCTCACACGTTCCTTGGCCACGGGCTCATTCTGTCTTTCCCCTAGAAGAAATGGGACTTTGTGAAGAAATCAGAAGTCCCAGGCCCACAGCTGCCCACCTTGGGCTGCTCAGTAGCTTAAGCAAATTCCTTCCATGACATCCAGAGGTGTAAAAGCTCCAGTGTTCCCAGCTCACCTCCTTTGGCCACCTGGGACAGAGGAGATGGAGGCAGATTTTGTGACTATTCCTAAATTAAATGAGTACACTTGCCTCTGTCTGGATGCTGTTTCCTGCTGCCACGGCCAGGGACAGAGTATGAGTCTGAGGGCAAGGCATTTCTTGTGTTCTTAGGTTCTACATCAAGTGAAAGAAATATACTACTCTAAAAAAACCAATCTCACACAAAATCAATAAGCAGCTATACATATTTCCCTGCTTACATTTCCTCGCCACTTGATAGTGTTCTTTGGGTGTAAGTCTAAGGCTTCCCGAGTACACAGGAGCCTCCTCTCTCCCTCCTTCCCCCAGAGCTTTTCTGCATCCTTTT
>NW_010200919.1:5085-25458 GCF_000695765.1 Mesitornis unicolor | reverse complement strand
CAGCAGCTAAACTGAATTGCTCCGCTTTTCCTCTTTCCTGTCAAGTTCCCCTGTGTCTCTGTAAATCTCTCTAAGTCTCTCAAGCTTTGCAGTATTTAAGATCTCAGGTTAATACCTAATCTCTTTGTCCTGCTTCTAGTGGAAGTCTCTTCTTCCAGACATCTTCTTTGCAAATGAACTCATTTTCCCAAGTCTCACTGTGCCATCGTCCAGCTTTATGACTATATCAAAAGAAAAAAAATACCTATGAATGGATGAATTGTCACTGCACGTGACCTAGAAATCTTAAAACCTATTGCCAGTGCTGTATTTCTAACCAGTGGATAAAGGGGGAGAGAAAGGGGTTTGATGAGTTGTCCAGAACACTGCAATAAAAAGGAACAGAGAACCTGCTAGAAACTGGAGTTTGTATGGATCATATGCAATTATTTAAAATAAAAAGAAATTTACCTCCTGGTGCAGTAACCTAAAGCCCTTGCCCAAATCTTGTCATGGATTTCACTCTCTGAACTGACAGCTGTAGAAAGTCAGTATTGGTCTGGTTCTAGAAAGGGAAGGAATCTTTTGGTCATTCAACAACATCCAGTTAAATGCTACATTTAGCTACAAACACTTTAAATAGGGCCCATGTGGCTGTTTGTTCAGGCCCTCTTGGACAGCAGGAAAATGTGGATTTTAGAGCTAGATGGAAAAAAATAGTAGAAGATTCCTTAGGGCATCTCAGGATGGGGAAAAAAAGAAGAAAATAAATTCAAGGCACTTCTGCTCTGTTGCTGAATGAGGTCACACTTCACGCTGTATGTGGATAAAAGACAAGGCAATTTCCCACTTCCCATTTCTGTTCTGTATTGCCAGGTTAATTGTCATTTTATTCCCCACAAGAGAAGCTTCAGCAGTGGTGCCAAATAAACCAGATTAGTGTTCAGGGGCATTTGCTGGAAGTGATGCCAAATCCATTCTTGATCCTAATTATATGAAATATGCTCCAATAATTTTCCACAAGGTGAATAAAAATAATGCCAGAACTGCCGCTTTCACTAAAGCTCAATTAGGAGGCATTCACTAATCCCAAGGCAGATCATAGCTTCTTCTGTGCAATTGTATTCTCCTTTTTATAAACTGTTGTTTACCTAGCGAAGATGAATATCCTAATTCCTGGCACCAATATGGGAGTGATATCAAGAGAGAGAGAAAAACATAGACAAGACCTGGCCCATATTCAACATTAGGCAAACCGACCTTTGGTTTCGATCTCCACACACAAGCTGTTGCGTCTGTACAATTTCAAGCAGCACACATAGGAGATACGCACTCAAATACAATGTTCATTCCTGAATCTAAAAGAAGAAATGAAAAGCCACTTAACTTAGAAAACAAAATCAGATTAAACAAATTATCCTTTGTTAGTCATGGAACATTTCCCGTGGTGTACAATACCTTGTTCTGCAATGAATTTCCGATTTCATGATGACTGATTTGCAGCAGCTGACTAAGAAAGAGGTATGTGTCAAAACCAGGCACTTTCTACCAGCAGCTGCAAATTCAGACTTTTGTTCAAACTATTGAAAATTCATTGTAAAATTGAAAGATGTTCTGCTAGCATGTAATCACAATGAAATATGTTTTGATAGCATTTGAAAAAAAAATATTTCCTTGACAGCTCAGGTTGAAAGTGGATGGTCAAACAAATTTACTGAAAAAATATGTTAACAAATTATGTGTATAGCCTATAGTATAATTTTTCAAGATTCTCAAAGCACAAAACATCTTTATTTACCATTTACAGTAAAACCCCAGCTTTCTCAGTTTAAAGGATTTTACTAATATGTAACCTTCTTGTTCTTTCCTCATGCCTTTGCTTTTGCAGAAAGTCTCACAAACACCAAAGCTGATATTACAGAAATGGACATTATGTTTCCTGACTTCATTTACACCCTTTCCATTTTTGAACTTTCTTCCACCTCTAAAACTCCTGGGCAGACTGTAGTTATTGATTGTCTGATACAGTCACAGAATATCTCAAATTGGAATGACCCTGCAAGGATCATTAAGCCCAACTCCCTGCTCTTTGCAGGACTACCTAAAACTAAACCATATGACTAAGAACATCATCCAGATGCTTCTTGAACTCTGATAGGCTTGGTGCTGTGACTACTTCCCTGGGGACTCTGCCCCAGTGACCCACCACCCTCTCAGTGGTCCCTTTTCCTAATGTCCAATCTGAGCTTCCGTTGACACAGCTTCACACCCTATGTTTGCTAGCTCGAACTCTGACTAATTTGCAGGGTCATATAATGGTTAGTATATGACAGAGTGAAACCTGACATTTAAAGAGGACAACAAAAATGGTCAATGCATTCAGATGCTTGTGGTGTACTCTCTGCTGCTGTCAGAATTGATCTCTCGACTACGGTTGATAGTTGCAACGGTAGCTCCATTACTCCATCTTCCCCAGTGGGAGGATGTAGTAATCCCATAATAGTAATAGAGTACGTTGGGATTAAGGAAAAAAACAGATACGCATCTCTCTCCTCTCCATGTACGCTGAATTCTGACCATAATCGCCCACCCCAGCCCTCTCACAGGATTTGGCTAAGCAGATGAAGCACAATAGCCTGCACCCGTTCAAGCTGAAGTGCTCGAGCAGGCTATTGTTTTCCCCTCAGCAGAAATTAAAAAAAAAAGCGGTTGCTTATCAGGCATAGAGACAGGAAATTGTTGTGTATCTGCTTGGAGACTGGTCCTTGAAATCCAACATGACAGGCGATCCCTTATACACATGCTGCAGAGGTTTACAGAGAGTGTGAGGGGAAGGGGCTTGAACTGAGCTCCAGATCTAGGGATACAGATCTCACAGCAGGTACCCCTGGAGCTGCCTGTTTGCACAGGTGGGTGACCAGGGACTTCTAAAGCAGGACAGAGTTAGATGGAGGGAAGCTGCATTTCAGAAAGGGCTTGGGGTTTGGGGAGCTCTCTTGTTCGTTTGCTTTTAATGTACTGCTTTAGGATGCTGCATAAAATCTAGCTGATTCACTGTGTTTCCTCAGTTTTTCTCACAAAACATTAACCAAACATGGGAGATAAATATTTATAATCTCTGGGCTGAGTCTGAGGAATCAGTACTAGATCTTGAGGGAAATGCAGGTTTCAGGGAGCAAGCTGACAGAGAGGTTTTGGGGAGAGGCTGTATGTTCAACAGGCTGTACTTCAGTTCTGCTTAGGGGCTTGTAACACCTGGAAATCCACTGCTAGGATCCCTGATTTATAGCAATCCAGTGCATGTCCAAGGCAAGTATGTTCCTAGCCCCTATTTTAATGTATGGATAGAAGGCATCAGCATACAGAAAAAGGCCAGTGGAAATCTAACCTTGGAAACACAAGGTTCCTTGGAAGCAGCAAGATTTCACCAGGGTTGCAAGTGTCAAGAAATACTCACTATGGGTTAAGTCTTGCATCCTATCAATATTCTGTTTAGTTAGTTAATGGTGGTAAAGCTGTTCCTGGAATCTGAAAAACATACATGCATGTAAAGCAGTATCAATATGCTGTGTGATGATATTAATCAAGCTGGCCAAGTGTTGTTGTGCGCCTCTGCAAACTGCAGGATGTAACTTGCCTGCACTGACGGAGTTTCCTGGAGGCTATGCTAGAATTAGGGTAGGAAAATATATGCAGGCATGAGGCAAAGCAATTGCAGTAAGCATGTTCTCCATTGGAGCAAATGCAGGTGATTAATAGAGCTGTAAAATGACCTGGGACAAGGAGACTGTTGTCTCTTTCCAGTGCCAGAAACAAACATTTTCTAGTTGCTGAGATGGAGTGTATTTGTCAATTAATTACCATTTTTCAATTAATTGTTACTGTGACATACATTTCCCTAAAGAAATTACTGAGCAATGCAACCAGAACTCAAACTGGATCTGTCACAGCTGAGAGAGTAACTGACTGCATTTGCAATTCCCACTTCCCAGGTGTCCCGCATTTCTACAGGTAATGGACAGATGCACAAAAAGGGCAATTCAAGATAGACATCTCTGTTCCCAGGTCTCATTGACTGACATTCAGATTTCTTCTTGTTTTGTCAAATTTGCTCAGTGTGGTGCTGATGGGTTTGTTAGCCAGTTGTCTCAGCGGACCTTGAAAAAACCTAAGTGTTTGCACGGGCTGTGTATTTGCAGTGTGGTGGGAGCTAATGGAGGCTGTCTTCACAGAGACTTCCCTAGTCACTGGTGGTGATTAAAACACTTCTAATGAGCAGCTCTTGCAGGCCCATTACAGAAATGGCCTGCCAAGAGTAAGCAATTTTTTAATGTTGCAATCACTGAGTGCGTTTTTCTAATCCAGAAAACAATGCTTTATTTCTCCCTTCAACAGATCAAGCCTCAGCTTTGATGCTCTATCCTATAAATGCAATATTACTCATTTCTGTAAAGACGCTTTCTCCCTGGAACATTTTGAGCTACAAATGCACTCAGTGGGCCAAAATCGCACTTTCTTATTGTGTCGTGTCCTATATACTCACAGCCCTACTCACAGCACCAGAATTTAACTTTCTGTACCTTACCCTGTTTACCTGGGCACCCATCTAAAAAGTAGGAGCAAATAACTTACAGACTGAATTTCCTTGCAGGATACCTGGTGGAAATAACATTTACCTTCTTCTAATAAACTGCAGAAGTTGCTGGAAGAAAATTAAAGCCTGAAGTACTCTTGGTTTGGTTGTTGCTGTTTCAAACTATTTTTGAAACTCCACTAACCTTGGAAGACTTCTCAGAGGAACGATTGCCTAAATTAGAATATCTATTTCACACGAAATATTGGGAAAGGAGAGGAAGGGTTATATTAGCTATTTCATTAGAACTAACACTCAGGGTCTGTATCCCAGCCTGGAGCAGAAATGTCAAGAGGAGCAGCTGCTACAGTGCACAAGCCAGCAGAATATTTCCATCTCTGAACAAGGCAAACGGGGGGGTGGGTGGGAGGCTGAGTGAATTGCATAAGATGTGAGTGTTGTAAAGGAGCGATGAAGGAGATTGAGCTGAACCCTTTATCTGCCCATTTTCAGAGATTAAGCACCACTTTCTCTGTGAAACATGCAGACCTCTGATAGTGCAAATGCACCATCACTTTTGGGCTTTGATGTGGTTACAGCAGAGTACAAGGTCCACCTCAACCTTTTTTAATACAAGTCATTGTTGACAGGGCTTTTTCTTACCTCTCTATCTTCACCAGATGCCAAATAAGCAAGCCTCTCACCCTATAATGCTACTTAGTGTTACCAAACAACTCTCACCAGCATAAAAGTAGAGCAAACGAATTTAAAAGAACAAAGACGACAGTCTTTCATGGGTCGTTTCTTGCACTTCAGTCTCACAACAGCTCCCTGACTAGGTGGGCCATCAGAAATGTCATTAGGATTTATCTTTTCTGTCATATATATTTCTTTGCCTGCATAGAGACAGAATCCAGGTCTTCCTGGGAACTATTTTGCAAAGTATTTCTTCAAATATTGCTTAACACTAACACATTGTACTCGTAAAGTATGTGAAAGGGCTGGGTTGTTGCTATTCCTTTTTAGTTGATGTCAGCATATTAGACTGGTGTCTCACTGTAAAGCTGTCATGGTAATATGCCAGGCTTTGGAAAAAAAAAAAAAGAAATAAAGAAGAAAAACATCGAACACTGGCACTTAAAAAAGCATGCAAAGCATATAGCAAACCCTGGTGCATACTCACTGCCAATACATACTTTGTTTCATCCCAGTGTCATTCTCCCAGACTTGTAGAAAGTTTTGTTAATAAACACCATCCAAAGGGGAGAAAGTAGAGCAGTATATGGATTTGGGTATTTTCACATACTTTCATATGACTGAGCTACTGCTTTTTGACAAGCTAGGTTGTCTTCTTTTGGCTGGCTTAAGAAGTCACTGCCTGTAGCTCCTTGTTACTCCCTACATCTCATCTAGCCAGCCTAGTCTGCTTGCTGGGTTGGTTGTCTGGGCATTTCATAACCTCTTTGGGCCCACTTAAATTGATTAGTCTAGTCCCTTTGGTAGGACAGCTTGGCAACTGTTTGCCTGAGCACCATATCAAGAGATGTGAGGGAACTGTGGACACCAGCAGGGTGGCTGTGGCAGAGCTGGGGCTCGGAATTTTTCCCTTCAGCTCAGCTGTGATAGTAAGAGCAGTAAGTGCAGTCTTGTTTCTGAGCTGAGCCACATTCATTGCAGCTGAGGAGCAGGACAGTAGCAGAGGGTCATAATTGCCATACACTAAAACTGTACCCATAGCCCTTTATCACAGCTCAGGCCTGTTCATGGTGTCTCGATCATGACTAGATGATCTTATTTACTGGTTTCCATTTCCAATTAGGTCTTTGGCTGCTTTCTAGGTACACTGACCGCTGCCTATTCCGTTTGTATTAAATAACCTTACTGAGCTACCAGGAATCCAGTGTTACGTCTTCTAATGTGCAAGAGGATCACTGAGTAGGAACTTCTCATTTTACAGAGTGAATTTGCTTAGACTAAGAATTCATATCGCAATTCAGACTTTGCTGTACCATATCCAGAAATACAGCGAGCCTTCCCTGCAACACATGGCTATCACTCTGTGTAAAGTCCTGGTGATTCATGGTTGGATGACTGTAAGAAGGCTTTTATTTTTTTATCTAAATTGGAGATAGCTATAATATATCTTCTCTGACCAATAAATTAATTACTTTATATTCAGTACAAATACAGAACTGGGAGGGCCACCTGGGCTCTTTGGTTCCATGCAGTCTTGGGCAACCAGGTGATAGACATTTATGGGCCAGAAAGGTCCACAGAGCATTCACTTTTCCTGTATGTTATCTGCCTTTCGTATAGATCAAATTGTTTGTTACCTAGATAGATATTAAGACATAGAGATGACAGTCATTTAGCCTGACTTCCTCATAATGCTCATCCTAATGCTCATTCCTGCAGTGGAGGAAATTAATATTTGCTATTAATATTGTCTATTAAAACCAGAATTCAGATAGTTCCATTTGCAGTCCCTATTAAATAAGGACCTCTGCTGGTCCTTATTAGATAGATGAAGGACCAGAGTGAAGTTCCTTGTTACTTAAATGAAACCCATGTTTAGCAAAGCTGTTAAATCACAGCTGAAGGCAGACATCTTGATGAATAAATCAGCATTCATGAATAAATAAATGACATGAGTGCTAAAATGGGATTCTCGTTTTCATGCTGTCTCTGTCCTTGGCCAAAAATTGAGACAGTCTGCATAAGCAGCACTGGTGGCCCTTGTGGTAGAGACAAGTAAGGTCAGCTTTCCAGAAGTGTAGATATGATTCTGGTAGGACCAACAGAAGCATCTCAGTCTGGTGGAGACTTCAGCTCCTTCGGTTTCAATGGTTCTGATGAGTTAGGGAGGTGGAATGACCCTTACTAGCACGTTTCCCATAGGACACCAAATAATGTGAGTCAGTGCTGCTCTGGGACACATTCACACTTCAGTCTAACAGTTAAAGACTCAGTGTCCCATTACCAGTTCTCTGAAGACGGCTGCCTTTCCCTGTAGTTGCGCTAGTTATTCACACCACTGGAACTTTCATCAGGCACCTGCTTTGTGGGGACAGTTAGTTCCCACTTTGCACTACCAACCTTAAGTAGGTTATGAGTCTTGCAACATTTTGTGTGCAAGGACATGAAAAGTTTGAAGAAGAACAATATTGATGGAAGATTCCATGTGGTTTTGTGAGTGTAGCAGCTGCATCCTGCCTGAGAAAGGGGAGGAATTGCATCCAGTGCTGGTTTCTGGTGTTATTTTGTCTGCTGCCTAAGTGCTACACAGGACCCATAAGAACCATTCTGCCCTGCCATATTATTTTGCTAAATTTTTAAAATACCTGTGGTTATGGGGAAATGCCAGTTCTGAAATCTGCCACTCTAATAATACAAGTGGTTTTTCAGATGCGGGGGATAAGGATGCAGCTGCTCCAAGAGCCCAAAGTGCTGGTATTCTTAAGAACTGCAGCCAGGCACTTACAATGCACTTGTGTCTTAAAGCCACAGCAAAGGGCAAGAGCCAGTGCCACCCGGGAATCAAAGTCTGCCATTCGTGCCTGCACAGGCGGAGCCTCTGGAATACCCCCAGCGCCAAAACAGGGCTCAGATGGGACTCAAGCCGTGCCAAGTTCTTGTTGTTGTTGATGTGGTTTTCTTCCTCTCAGCTCATGCAATGCCTTCGATAAAAATCAGTGCCATTTGCTGTGCATGGAGGGCCAGCACGTGGCATAACATGCAATCATCTGCAAAGATGGAGCATTAGTACACTTGCAGAGGGAAAAAGCAGGATGGTGTCTGATTCCAGGCCATTTTGGGGTTATGTCTGTAGTCACATGAGCTCCTCACCTGACATAAATCGACCCAGCTCCATCTGAATCAGTGGAGCTACACTGATTTTCACACCAGCAGTGTGCTTTGGATTTGTGCAGTATAAAGCAATTTCACTGGCTCATAACTTCGTGAAGTTACCAAAACAGTGAACAGATATTTGCATATTATAAAACCAACAGGTATGTCCTGGAAACAGAGACATTCCTGAAGTCCTGGGGTACGCATCTGCCCAAGCATGTAGCAAGCCAATCATGTGAGGCATATCAAGGCCACTTGCTAGCATTAGACTCTGTGAAGTACGTTAAACAGATCTCATCATATCATAGCATGTAAAAGAAGCAGGTACACAGCATCAGCCTCATGAAGAGGAAGAGAAGTTACATAAATTTACACGTAAATTTCTAAAAATTCAACATTCAGGTGAGACAAGGAGCTAGGAATTTGGACCCTGACCCAGATTGCCGAAGCTATCAGTGACCTTGCTCCATGGCCTTCGTCATCCTACGGCTTTTTCCTCTTCACAGCTACTGCAGCAGCAGAACTTCCCTTGGCAGCTTCCAATTCCCTCACTGCATCTCATTGTCTCTTGCCAAGTGTCCCTGGTTTATTTTGGGCATGAAGCACCTCCCCAGGATAGAACCTGCTATTTGGTAGTTATAGCGTGTTATCTAGGACACACATATTCCTACTCTTTTAGAAGAGGAAATTATGCCTGGGATTCCCACATTGTGGATGAAACTGCTTGCTGTAAAAGGGGTGGAGAAAGAGAGTGAGAGTAAATTGTTTTACCTGTTTCCAATTTTGGACCTTGTGAGCTGTCCTGTCCTTAGCTATGCAGCACTGTGAAAACTGTGCTGCTCAGGGGGAGCTGCTGGGGTTCCTAGCAGAGCTGGGTGGGTGATGCTTAGGGGCTCAGGGACTTTCACTGTATTCTGTATGTGGTGGCTCCCTAGGCAGGGTTTTGAGAATCCCAACAAGTCTGTCCTGAGACCTAGCTCACCTATTACATTTTTTTCCTTGGTTATCTCAGCTGGAAATGCTGTTTTGAAGTTGCCTATAGGAATTCTTCTAACTTACTTCAGTGGCTCCAGGATTTTAAAGTTGTGATGTGTATTTCTCCCTCATCTATTTATTGCCCTGAAGGTTTTTTTGGTTTATTTTTTCCCCCTTCATGGTACCTGCATCTCTGATCTACAGTTCAGACACTTTGGACTCATGTAGGCCAGATTTCAAGAGGGTTATAAAACCTGGCAAAAGCTGAATGAGTCCAGGGCAAAAGATACATTGATATATTTGCAGTTATTCAAGAAAGGCCAATATTTAGCAGTGGAGTCCCAGAGGAAGATTGTGCTCATCCAAAAATTATTGCAGAAGATGCTGTTGTTCCTAGCAAACTTAAAAAGGGAAAAAATAATCTCTCTGCTTTTATTAATGTACACAGCCCCTGGTTCCTCAGGGGTTGGTGGCGGCAGATAATGAGGTGTTTGTTTGACAGTAAGGTGGGAACTGGAGGTCACCTGAACCAGCTCTGCAGAGCTCCCTCTGTGCCAGCTCAGAGGCTGAAGTGCTGGAGGAGCACAGGGTGCTGTGCATGGCAGGTGATATGTTTTCCTCAGGTAATCTCCCTGCCCTGAGCATTTCTGGGAGTACACATCCATGGTTGATATCAGAATCTACTATATAGAGCCCATGGCTGGATAGGTTTTCCTTTGAAATGTTTAAAAAATGTTTCTGACATTTTTTTAATACATATTCTAACATTTTAACATATTTTAGTCAAAACTGTGCTTTTATAAAACATTTCTAAGGCTTTTTTCCAAGATTTCCATTGACTGTAGAAGGCTTTGGCACAGACTCTAACTGTACAAAGCCTAGAACTATAAATATAGATTCCCAAGGACTTGACTGGAGGGAGTGACAGATGTATAGCTTGACTCCAAGATCTGCCAGGGCAAAATTTTCCAGGAGCAAAAAATGAGAATCATCTGTGTTAAATTTATCCACACTTGGACTTCTTTGGTACGTGCAGGAGGAAATCGCTAGGGAGCAGATGACTTTTTAATCCGCCAGTAGTGTAAAGTTTGTGTGCCGTCTTTGCGGCGATACTGTTTACTACATTCCTTGGGTAAATTTTGCCTCTGATGCGAAGTATATAAAACATCTTCACAAGGTAGAAGGGAGGATCAATAGCATATGGTGAATAACTCTCTCTTCAGCGCCTGCTTGAAGCATTGCCGTATGCTCTTATGACACAGTTTAGATCTCTGATCCATATGGCTGGTCTTGCTGTCGATGATACACGTTCCCCAAGGACCTGATCCAGACCCCACCAAAATCAATGGAAAAGCTCCTCTTGACCTCAGTGGCTTTGGGACCAGGCTGAAAGCATTGATCTCCCATTGATGCCCTGACGTCTACCAGAGACTTTCATGCTCCTAGGACTGGAAAGAAATATTTTGTTTGGTCTGGCTAACAGTTTAAAAGCAGGGTTGTATTTTTCCCTCTGTTTCTAGTGACCTTTGGGACTGGAAGTGCATTTTGGACATGAGCTCTTGGGTAGCAGATTGCTGTGGCAAGGGCGGAAATGTGTGTTCAAAAGGAAGTTCCAATTAAGGTCATCAAAGTGTTTCCTTTCTTCAGCTCAAACAGACCTGCACAATGCAAGCACCGCAAGCCAAAAAGCATGATTCAATGCTTTAATCATTAGGAGAGGTGATGAGGATAGAAAGCGATCGCTTGTTTTTCAAGGCATACTGGGAGGGAAATGCTTCATACCAGCCTTTTTGGCATAGTCTTTCTGCCAGTACCCACCCATGCCCTTCACCAGTGGCGGGATACAGGGGGAGATGAGACTTTGGCTTGACCCAGTACTGATGCACCTACGCTTTTGTCAGTGGTTTTCAGTGATGAGCACTGGAGGCAGTTGGAACTGACTGGCTGAGTAATTCATGCATTCGCAGCACAGGTTAGCAGCAAGGCCCTGGGCAAATCTCACCACTGTGCCTCCTCTCAGCTTTCCCATCTGTCAGAGGGGATAATAACACTGACCCTGCCTGCCTTGCAAGGGTACCCTTGCAGGGCCTGAGTCATTTGGGAGGGCGACAGGCTCTGCTTGCTGTCACTGATCCCAACACAGTTGCCTGGTGGTTATTGACAGGAGACCATGGCCAGCTGATGGTAAAGAGCTGTTAAGATGAAAAGGCCCAGTGCTAACTCATTACACCATAGGCTTGACATGCCTTCTCAAAAACCCACACTTCGGTGCTTTGTGACGAGCAAGGGAAAACAAATGCCGCTCTGGAGGGTCCAAGCTCAATTCCCTCCTCCCCCATGCCCAAACCGACTCCTTTCTTCTGCGCTGGTGAGAGGAAGAGGCTGGATGCTGGCCATGGCTGGCCAGCTGGGAGTTGTTCCAGCAGCAGGGAGCACTCAGCTGGCAGTGCGCTGACAGTTTGGAGCTGGAGGACCATTCCCCAGGGACCACTGCCAGATGGCTGGGATTAGAGTATCCCTCCAGCAGTTTTCACCTCTGCCAGAGCGGTGGAGGGAGCTGGGGCTGGAACTGAGCAGGACAAAGATGCTTTGCACTGGTTTAGGCCTTCAGGACAGGAGGAAATGTCACCCACTGTGCCCCTGCAGCTGTTAGATAGGCTGAGAGAAGGGAATAGCTGTCTGAAGAGAGAAAGGTCCATTGGTGTCAGATACTGCACGAGTACTGAGTTTTAACTACTGTGTGTGCAAATGTTATTCTTGGATCAGTGTTGATTGTCCCTGGAACACGTCACAGCAAAGCCATATTTAAAAGCATCGGAGATTCATTTACCAAATGTAAGGGTGGTCTAATGAAAATGTACATGCTGAAATCTCTCTTCCACTAGTCTTCACTGTGCTGCTATTCATGGTTTTACATGGAGGGAGAGGTTGCTGTGCCGCTGTCTGCTCCTTCTGTGGTGAGAGCAAGCCTGGATTTGCTGGACTTTTGTACAAGGAGAGTGATGGAGCTGCCTGCATGGACAGTCAGGGCCTCACCCCTGCCTTTCCCTTGGCTCTGGGCTCCAACATCAGTTCATTCACCAAAAATTTATTAGTTACACAAAAGCCACATCCCACAAAATATGTTCTCTCTTATGGTGCAGCATGCAGTTGCACTCTCCATAGAGGTGAAGGCAGCTGCCCAGTTGCTGTGGTGGAGCTCGGTGCTCAGCTCAGTGCAAAAGCCTGTCTCATAGGCAGCTGCAACCAAAATTGGTGAGCAAAACCTTTTGGACAGATACCTATGTGATGGGTGACCAGAAGGAAAAAGGTAATTTTGGGACTGGGGCCCTGGATTGTCATCCAGAAATTGTTCCACTGTAGCCTTGCTCCATAGCATCAAGCATACTGGTTACTTGCTGAGCTTCCTCTGCCCATCTGCTTTGGCGCAGGGGGTGGAGAAGGAGAAATCTGCTGTTGAAACTCTGAGATCCTCCATAGGTTCACAGTTTTCAGATATATAAAGTGTGATGGGATGATAAGTATGGATCTGATGATGTGTATGGACTAAGAGGGCTGAAGCCTTACCCCTCCAGTGCTGAGAATGTGTTTCTGAATCCCATGACACCACCACAGCCACCTCATTTGTGACAACTACGACCATCCTGATGGAGACTATTAAGTTTCTGGACAGAGAGAGACAAGAAGATGGGCTTCAGGAAAATGTCACAGTTCTTGGAAAAATACCCTGACCTTTTATAGCCAACATGGATGTGGTGAGTGAAGAAATTGCTTCATTGGAGAAATATGAGTTTTAGGGAGGGGTTTAGGAGGGCTGTCAGAACCTGCCTTACACAGAGAAGAAAAAGAGGGCTTCCAGAGGCAGAAGGTGCAAGGAAGAGAGTGGGATGATGAAGGGATGTGGTGGCTGAGTGAGAGGTTTCACAGGGTGAGGAGAGCTTGAGGAGCTGGGAAGGTGGAAGGGTTGAAGAGCACAATTTACTCCCTGATGGATGTGTTCAGACCCCGTTGTAGTGCCTCATACAGTCTGGGTATCGGTGTACCAAGGGCTTGCAGCTAGTCAGGGAAAATAAGTGCTGCATAAATGTAGGATCATTATTCACTCAGCATGTCGACTTGTTTAAATTTCTGTGAGGAGAGCAAGTATATTATGGTATTGTTATCCTATGGGGAGAGTTGTTAATTTTTAATTATAGTTCATGAGAAATACAAACTCTTACAATGTGTCGTCTGTTCAAACAGATATATACAACTTAGGAAAAAAAGAATAGTGCTATTAAATACTGTTCTTACAAAGTGTCAGAACAAAGCACGTGTGCACATCTCCTTACATCCAGCAAAAAAATAAACGTAGAGGACTAAACATGGAAATGTATCCTACAAATATGTGTAGCAGCTAACTGTACGTCAACAAGACTGATCTGTGTAAATCCCTCAGGTATCTGTATGTAAATAGATACCCCCGCACCTCAAGGTTGAGATGAAAAAAGCAATGTCTCACATTTCCTGATTGGCTTCCTGATTCTTCAGCAATCACTATTCCTGCATTTGGCAAAAGACAATTCAGGGATAAACTGGGAGTCAAAAACCCAATGTGATTCAGGGGGGGTTCTTCCTGTCCACCGTGGATGTTATTCACATCACCTCTCTCTGACTGCTGAGAACTGCAGAAAATGAAGTGTTGCCATCATCCTTTGTCCTGCAGGCAGCAATTTTCTGCTTGCCTGTGGGAAATAATCCTATTTTAATTTAATTATTCATTTTTCAATTATTTAATGCAGTACTCTGGGATAGCAGCAAGGCTTGTGGTTAGTTTTCAAATCACTGCCACCTCTGACAGCAGAGCACAGGGATCCAGCTCCCTGGGAGAAGGGATTCGTTGTCTTTGAGTCGCTGCTTTCATTAGGAGGGATACACCATCTCCTTTCTCTGGCACGTCCCTCGGGAAGTTTCCATGGATCCTGCCAGCCTGCTTAGGTCCCACAGAGGCTTGATCCTGCCTGGCCAAAGTCAATGGCTCTGTATGAGGAGAGCTGAATGGGGCACCATCAGGAGTCCATCCGTGTTTCTTGTCTTGCCAGTGAGAAGGCTCCCTGGAGAGCCCCATGAGCACCCTCCCTGCTGCCAGCGCCCGTGCTGGGTTTTAACATTTTGCAGGAAAAGCAAATGACCCCATGGAGGCCCTTTACATTGTGCTGGCAATGGGATTGCTTCTGGTTTGGTTAGGGTCTTCACCGAGACTGATTTTCCACTCTGAGCTGTATCTGTGCTAGTTCCTGAATGGCATCAGCTCTAATTTGAGGGGCAGGAGTCAGCCTTAAAAAATTACTGCGTCAAATATGAAAGATGTTCATACAGTATTGAGTAGGAAGAAGTTTAAAAGAAAAGAGGTCAGTTCTGCTGTCACTTGTGCAGTTTTTGAGAGATGTGACTCCATTCATTTCTGTGCAGCTGATTTTGTTTTATGCCAGCATAAGTGAGAGCAGAGTCAGGCCTTCCTCCTGCAGCAGCTAAAGTGAAAAACATTTCTATTTTTAAAGCTGAAAGCATTTCTTACTTTTATTTATCACGTGTCACTTTGCTGGCAGTGATGGTATAAATGGCACGTAAAAGTAAAATGAGCTCTTCATGGCACTGCTTATGACCCTAATGCTTGCCATCACAATGGTCACCAGGCGCTGCTTGGGCAGCAGAACAAAGGAAGTCTAGATGCCTGGGCAAGGATAAGGCTGATGATGTTCACCTCTTCCACCCTAAAGCTGCTAAAAGGGTTTCTTCATTATGAATGTCTGGTTTTGCACTATCTCTAAGCTGTCCATACCTCTGTAAAACTTGGTCGAAACTGGGCAGAGGATTCAAAAGCTGTTACAGAAGTATGAGGTGAAGAACAGGGAGGAGAAATGGAGAGTTTATTTTGTCTTCATTCACCTTTCTAATGTGACACAGGAAAGCAGGATTGCGGCCAGAAGCAAGGGCTGCTGATTCTGGCATCCCTTTTGCAGGTAGGGACAGTGCAAGGATGTCAGGACATAAGCAGTGCAGAGCAGGCTTGTGACTGATCCTCCATCCTCAGGGGTGATGGTGGACTCTCCTCTGGTGAATTTGCAGCCTTACTGGACTACAAGATTATACTTCTTTCCCTCTGTGCTGTAGTAAATCCACTGGTAAGGTGTCTCATAGAGACATTTTTTCCCTCTCACAGGAAGAAATTTCCCTCCAGCTAGGAAATATATTCCTGTAAAATTGAGCAGGGGAATAAGATTTCCAGAGAGAGCCTGCTGCTGTAATAATGGATTATTGCCAATTCCTTACACTGTGCACACAGATCTTGGCACCCAGGTAGCAAATTTTATACGCCCAAAACTCCACGACTCCAGTACACAAATGTCAAGGTGCAAAGCCCTCACTGGGCAATGACTGGTGGTTTCAGGGATGCTCATCTCCAGATGCAGATTTCCTTAGAGGACCTGTGAGGCTTTGTCACCCTGACTAACAAAGTAAGTCAGTGGTACTGTGTTAACCTCAGACCACTGTGTCGTTCCTCAAATTTCCTAGGAGGCTGGTGGCCAAAGAGCTCACCTCGCCATCTGCAAGGCAGAGAGAGGGGCCCTTTTCACTCTCCTTCGCAGGGG
This sequence comes from Mesitornis unicolor, assembly GCF_000695765.1. Classification (NCBI taxonomy): domain Eukaryota; kingdom Metazoa; phylum Chordata; class Aves; order Mesitornithiformes; family Mesitornithidae; genus Mesitornis; species Mesitornis unicolor. Next base: position 9,450 of record NW_010200919.1, on the reverse strand, counting down.
GGCCATTACGCCGATTGCATTAAAGATTGTAACTCACTCCAAGTGCTAGGGGAGCCATACGTGTACCACAGGCTGAGAGAAATATAAAACACTGTAATTTAAAGGCTCTTGTCTTTCAGTTGCTAATGGCTTAATTAAACAATAACATTTAACAGATGTGCTTTTTCTCCTCCAATAATTCACTCCATCTGTGTCAACATAACTAGGCCCAAATTAGTGCATCAAAATGTAGATGTTAATGTCTTGTTTCAGTTTTTATGTATCTGTGTACATTTGCATATATACTGTTTCATCTTGTGATGAGATGAATGCCTCATTAGAAGGAGGTATTGCACACCATGGAGTTTAAGAGCCTTTCTTAGTTTGTAGAGTATGAACAAAAAAAGCAAAAATCCAGAGACAAATATAAATCCAGATACCTTGAAAAGAAGAGAAAAATTGGCACATGTGTATGAAGGGTGTTACATATTGAACTACAGGATCTGTGGCTCTGCTCTTTAGGGAAGTGAATATTTTGTGATCTTTTGTATCTGAAGCAATTTTTTCCTAACTTCACATGCTGAGAAAAAATGCATGTGAAAGCAGATAACCATCTGAATCCCTGGGTTGGAGGAGTAAATAACCTAGACATGTCTGTGGAGAGCTTTGTTGTTTTATGAAATAGCTTTAATAGCATTAGGGATTAATATATCTCCCCTGATTGTTATTATTATTACTTTAAAACACCTTTACTTGTGCTAAGTGCTTTCTCAAAGATGCTTGGGAGTCTTTGAAGACCTCATGAGCTGTGACCTAGATCTTGCAACCCCTCCTGTGTGATGAATGCTACATGTGGAAGTGCTCATGCTGCTGGGGCGGTGCAGATGAAGGCATGGAGTAGAGCAATACCCACTGGCTCCGTGTTGCTCAGCTTCCCAACACGTACCACCTTCCTCACGCTGCTCTCTCAGCCTGCCCGGTAGCCGGGACGGGATGCTGCAGCCTGTGGCATCCTGCGTGGCTGTGCGACAGGTCCCGCCAGCAGGCACTCCCAGCCACGCTGTCCCCTGGGGAGTCTGCAGGCTGTCCCAGAGCCAGGCAAGTTTCTGGCTGCTCCCAAGACTGGTCCTACAAGCTGTGCAAACACCATGGTTGAATCCATACCTGGGCAGGAAGACTCCCAGGGCCAGGTTCTTTCTTTCCTTGCAGTCTGAACAGCTTCTTTTTAATGCTTTTGCTATGAATTCTTATGAGCTAGCAGGGTTACTTGACTTTCCCCTAATTTAATATGTATTAATTTAATTTTAATCAGTCTGTCTTCTCAGCATCCTATTAACCTTATAATGAACTCTTCCTATAAGGGGATTGGAGAAGGAGGCAGTCTGCATCTGTTAAAATATTAGCCTGCTCTTTGGGTTGCAAAGCATTAGAGAGCAGAAGAAGAATTGATATGGTCAAAGGGGATGGTGGGTGATGACATAACCCTGTCCTCACTGAAGACCCCAGAAAAACTGATCCAGTGTCTCCCTGGGTCCCTTTGGTCCAGCTCACACAGGCAGTGGTGTGGAAAGCAGCCAGAGCTGTCTCTGCCGTGAGACTACCAGGCCCTCCCTCAAGAGCATCAGACTTTGGTGATTCTGCCCTTGTCACTCTGAACCCGAGGGGACATTGCAGACCCAGAGGAACAGGTGGTCCCTAGAAGGCATAACCTATATATTTATAACAGGATTAGAGTTGGATCTGCCTGGTTTTCCCTCCTGTCATGCTGCCCAGTTTGCCATCTGCTTAAAAATTCATTCAGACTCTTAACCAAATTCAATAATATACACACATATAATAGATTGGTTTCAGTGTTAACACCTGTCCAGGTAAATTTACTGACAATCAGCCATGATATCTTCAAAGCATTGCCTTAAAGAAGGAGAGCTGAACTGTGCTGAGATTTGCAAGGTGGCAGCAAGACTTTCTTCTGAGCCATCCCCACAGTTGAATAGTTTTTCCAAATGAAACAGGGTAGGCAATAAGGCAATTTAGCTAAGAAAGGTCTGGGGAAAATGTGATTATTCTGTATTTTTTGTGATCTGTGGGTATTTCCTCATTTGTCGCCAGGAGGAGAGCAAGGTGATGAGCTGAGGATTCTCAGCATCACAGGAGTTGAACATTGCACGCTTTCCCTCATTCTGGCATGGGAAAATTCCCAGCAACTGCATCCATGTTTTGACTGACATGTTGGTCACTTGAGTTATTCAGAGTCTAATTCATCTCTTTAAAAATAGGTATCTAATGAACACGTTGTCAGCTATTAAAAGGACAGATATTTCTGAAAATCAGTGGGGGTCTGCCAGTGGTCTCTGGAAAACTCATGTGCTATTTGGCTTAGCTAAATTTGCATTCAGCCTTGCCAAGATTTCTCTCTCGCGCAAGCAGCTGATGGATTTGCCACTAGGGCTGTTAGCGCAGCCTTGAACAGGAGGAGGAGAAGGGCTTTGCGTTATCGCAAATAGGATGGAGAGTCCTTTACAAAGCAGCCTTTTCATTAGGATGGAATCTGCAATCTGAAGTTGGGCACAGAGAAATAGGTGGTGGATATGTGCCAGTGCCATAGCCCGATGCAGCAGGCTGTGGGGACAACTGCACAAGGTCCAGGAGCTAATGGGTTGTCCCCGTGAGGCTCTGCATAGAGTCCTCAACAGAGCCTCATGGGGACAACCCATCAGCTCAGCAAGACATGCTGTGTGATGGAGCTCCTGCGTGAGATGAACAACGCTTACCCCATGTCTACATTATAGCTGGGGCTTAGACACCCAACTGCAGGCACCTGCCTGCACCTTAATCTCAGAAATAAAATCTTCCCTTGCTTACTAAGGAGACTCAGCTCTGATCCTGCTAACACCCAGGGCTCCAGCAGAAGGGCTCTCCCAGCCTTAGGTGTGGGGCTTAGGGTGCTGAAACCCCGCTGTGTCCCAGTGCCAGGGCAGTCCTGGGCTGCTCAGCAGCTTTGCTGAGTGATGTGCAAGGGCAGTGCCCTAACACACAACCAGCAACGCTAGCAAAGCCTGCCACCCCTTGCTGGGGTCACATCAGACTCGAGTAATGTTCTACCCACAAGTGGACATCTTCAGGAGGGGGGGCCCAGAAAGCGCAGGGAAGGCATTGAACAAGAATGGCCCCCATTTTTCTCAATGACTTCTCTAATACCTGCCCCAGCATTTGTGGTTTCTACACTGGTTTGCATGAAGATATCTCTGACATGAAGTGAAATCTGGCTCTTTACCTCTCCTGGAGGATTGGAGTTCAGTCAAGAAAATGGTGCTGGCAGAGCGTCATCACAAAGTCAAGCCCTCAGAAATAGAGAGCTGTTAAAAAGGACATAGGTTGTGCAACTTTAATTGAACAGCCCCTCCAATACACTTTAATTACTTTAATACTAGACTTTAATTACTAATGTTCTTGAATGCATGTTAATCCCAATCAAGTTTTTCTATGGGACTTTTGCCATCATCAGTGCCTAGGATAGAAATCCCATGTGATAGGCATTACTGAATACAGTATTTTTCCATTTCCCCATCTTGTCTTTTCCTTACCTTTCCATCCAATTTCATTATTTTCTGCCAAAGCAATCCCAATTCTCATTCAATTCCCCATCAGCTTTCCTCCCATCACTGGCCTGCCTGCCACCTACAACCTCCCCAGTCACTCCCAGCGTTCGTGTCTGTGACAAGATTTCTTGGGTCCCTTGGGGATGTGCTCACATTAATCTGTTCCAGGCTGAGTAATCCCCCTGCTAAACCCTGTCACTGGGTCTCTCTTCTTCCACCCACCAGTCTGCATGATCTGCTTGGGGATGGCCAGGCAGGTCAGTGGAACACACAGTACTGAGGGAGAAGCAGGCTGGAGCCTGGAGTGATGGAGAATCTCAAAGCTCATCCTCTGCCTCTAAATCACTCACCCTTTAGCCAAGTACCTGTAAATAAGGAGCAAACAAAAAGCTCTTGTTGGCTGTCTGTGGAAGTGTCCTTCAGTCAGGCAGGAGTCATCAAACCACCTTCTGCCACTGCTCGCCCCTCCGGTTCAGTGAGGCGGATATCCCATGGGCATGGCTCAAAGCCACTCCTACCTGTCTAGCCAGAAAACACTGTCAGCCAACAATTTCTCGGAGGCTTAATGAAACTATAAGCAAGTGACTAAGCTGTTGTGAAGCAAAACACTCTCTTCCTCATCATTGCCGCACCGGCAGATCTCAGATCCAGACTGTCCGTCTCCATAACGATGTGCGTGACAAAACCATGTACCTGGGATTATTTTGTTCCTGTACTCATATGCTGGAGATCAATGCACGCAGCTCATACACACATTTTGTCTGAGGGGACACACAGTGGCAAGCCC
>NW_010200919.1:0-5054 GCF_000695765.1 Mesitornis unicolor | reverse complement strand
GACCACACAGGGGCAAGCCCTCCCTCTCCAGGCAGGAATGGGTTTGGGAGGCTGTCCACTGGCACTGCCTTTTTCAGGACATGGTGACTCAGGGCCACCTTGGTCCACCATCTGCTCCATGTCCTCATCCCTTCACCCGGTCTCTCTGAGCAACCTCTTGATCTGTGGTTGTTAGCAGGGTGGGAACAGGGAGCTCTGAAGAAACTGTGCCCCTGCTTTCAATCCCAGTATCCATACTGGGACCTGGGGATGTCCAGATGGAGACCCCAGAGCCAGGCAGTGGCACAGAGTGTGAAAGTAGCACGAGACTCGAGGAGGATAAAATTATTGAGGAATTCCACCAAATTACTCAAGTTCTTACATGTATCTTAACATATGGCCTTGTTTTCCAAAGGCTTATACCTAGCCCAAATTTGAGAAGATTTTCACAGGAACAGCAGAAGGCACACCCCAAAGGCCTCTTGCACCTGCCAAATTTCACAACTCTGCTCCAAACCACGGAAAAATAGAGCTCGGAAAGGTCACTGATATTTTTAGCCTTACTTTGTAAGGAAATGCTGCTATGCAATCACACTGCTGCTCGCTGCCTTTGCATTCCCTGCTATTATGTTGGAATTGTTGGCCAGCCTCAGCCAAATTTGACAGAGGAACGGAAGGCACAAAGATATTAATTTCCTACAAGCCTCATGAAAATAGGAACTGGGCGAAGCAGAGATCTCAACAATGCCAACAGCGAGAGGGACACAGCAGGCACTCAGCTTTTGCTGGACAACAGATTAAATATCCTCCCTCTGCTTCGGCAATAGGGTCCGTCTAGGACATAGGGGATGTGTTTCGGGTGCATCACATGTTAGAGTGTTATAGTCTCTGGAGACAGAGCTGATGGTCTCATGGGGAAGGGTCCGTGATTTTTTTATTCCCCAAATGAAATGTAGCAGCTGGAAGAGTCCGTGCAGAGATGCCTTCAGTGCAGCTTTGCAAGTGATGTTAGAGTGATCTCCTCTTACCTGATGATGACGTTAGCTGGATGTAGACAAATACTTGGGTGACTTTGTGTTAAATAAAATGTTTCTGACATCTCTAGAACCTGAGAATTTTGCTAGATTAGCCAGTATTTTAAAAGGGATGCCTGATATTTGAGTAACACAATTTATTTGCATCCCTTGGTGTAAATATGGGCTAATTACTTTCTCACTTTAATGACCTCTCGCATTTTATGTGGCATATAACATCCTGAGAGGATATAAAAGACAGCACATAATAAGAGACTATTAAGGTAAAGATTTATTTGTAACATTTGAAGGAAGGATGTTTTGTGCCTGAAAGCAAGTCCCCTGGAGATCCCAAATCAGCAGCAGCCCAAAGATGGCAAGACTCTGCCCTTGGCCTACAGGGACCAGCCAGACGAGCACCGATGTCCCTTGTCCCTGAGGGGCAGCCTGAGTGCAGGAGGCCACGTGTCGAGGTAGAAGATGACCGCAGTCCTACCTCCGTAAGGTGTGCAGTGCCTTGAAACCAGGATTAAAGAGAGCTCTTCAGCTACAAGGAGCCTTTAATAGAGCAACAGGCAGGCCAACAAACAGGAGGAAGAAGAACACGGGAGGCATCCGAATCTCCAACAGGCCCAGGCTGGCTGATGCCAATGCCTGTGGGGCTCTGCCAGGATCTCCTAGGGTATTAAATTGCAAATAAGGCTCTTACTGGACTAGTTAACCTCACAGGCTGGTAGCAGTCAGGAGTTGCCTGTCTTGTCAACATCTTTTGGTCCTCAGATATATGGGTTTATGCTTGACTCTACTAAACCAAGTAGTTTTTGCTCAGGTGCAGATGACTGGGTGATGTCGATCTGTGATATCCTTTGCTACCAGTGTATGCCCTGGTGTCTGTGTTACCCACAGACATGATCAGCAGTCATATTAGGTTTTCTTCTAAGAAGCTGTGAAAAATATTAGCTTTAAGGGAGACAAAATAAATAATCCCTGAATTGGGCCGCATATAATGCGTACATCAGAAGATGATTCCTATTCACAATTTATTTTAAGATCTAGACATTAAGCAGCTTGTAGTTGCTTAATTTAATTTAATATTGACACATTGATTTCATGCCATTCTAGTTTCTAAGCCAATGTCACGCAGTACCAAGTCCAAGGCTTTTTATCTCTTTCAGCAAAATTTATCACCTCATCAAAGGCATCCAGTTAGTTTGAGAAAGTACATTTTATATAAACCAGTGTGGATTGACATAATTTTTAGTGACCTCCTTTAGTTTTTAGAGCCTGTGCCAGCTGTTGCATTATTTGGCTTGTACTGTGTCTCATGTTATTAGCTTGAATCTTAACCCTGTCCTGCAATAGAGCCTCAAAGCAGTTAATGTGAGAGTTGTGTCAGCTTGTATAGAAATTATCTGGATAACTTCCATTGTAGTTTCCTCATTTTATCCCACTCTTATATGCAAAAGTAAATGAAAAATTTTGAAATATCCCCTGGAATTAAAATTCACTTTACAAGTGTATTTTGGTTTAATTGAAAGGTTTTCAATAAAACAATGGCTCTGTGATGTTTTAATAAGATCAGAACACTTGGCTTAAGCAAAGAAAATCATAATTTTATCAAAATCAGTACACAGGGCATTTTAATTTGTGTCAAAAAGGCAATCTCTATTAGAAAAATGTTTGATCAGAACATATTTGATCAGCTATGTATAGGATCAGTGGGAAGACTGGGGAAACATCAGTCTTTCTGTCCAAAGAGGAAGGGTGGAGAGAGGGTGGCTCGGTTCTCCTGAGCTGACCTCAGTTTATACCAGTGTTTTTAACAGCCCCAGAAGAAAGAAATCGACTTTTTAATTCAAGCTGTAGCAGTTTATACATGTAAGTCTGGCAGTCAGGGCTCAGCCCCCCATGTTGCCTATGATGGCAGCAGCAATATGGGAGGTGCTGACGTTTCAGGGTGGTGAAGAGATCCCAGCAGAGCAACGTCTGTGTTCAGATATCAGCTATTCCACAAGGAAAAAAACTCTCAGTAATCTCTGTTTACCCTCCTTAGCCAAAGGGTAACAATTTTTGTTGCCACAGCTTATGCTGCCCCTGTGGAACTGGGCAGGCCACCAAGGGGCCGGTGGGGAAGGGGGAGCTGGAAGACTTTTGAGGAACATCCCTGGACCAGATGTGGTACCCCTGGCCACAAGTCCTGATGACCAGCTGGTGGTTTGTGCCCTCGACTATCACATCCTCAGTGGGAGCAGGGATTGCCTTTTGTAAACAGATGTCATGAATGGAGAGTACTTAATCAGGCTTTTTTTGTGGCTATTCTACTTATGATAAAGGAAAATATTCTCCCATCATGTATTTAACATTTTGCATGGAGGTAGCATGACTCAATCTATGCCTCTGTTACAGCCAAATGCAAAAAGTACCATTGCCTATTTTTACTGTATAAACCAGACCTCCATGTAATGGAGGCATAAAAAAACCCCTCCCTGTGTACTATGGAAGATCTCTGATGATTTTTTCCTTAAAAGCTGCATATATTTCATTGAATGCCTATTGTATTATCGCTTGGCCTGATAATCTAGATACTCTGTCTCCTTGACAACAGACAACATCCAGCGTGGAGTATCCCACTGCCGCCAGATGCTGCAGGAATCTTGCTGCCCCGTCAGACAGGAGGGCTCAGCCCAGAGCGGGAGGCAAGGAGCCCAAAAGCAGGGTTGCCTGGAAAGGGAGGGAGGGTGCCTGACTTCATCTCTGCTGCACTCAGCCCCAGGTAAGTCTGAAAAGCCACGGACCACAAACAAAATTAACTTTTCTGCTTTTTCAGAAATGTAAAAACGCAGTGTGATGGAATAATTAATGCAGTTGATTAAAGATGACGATTGCACATGAACAAAGGCAGATAAGCATTTAATTTCCAGTCTTATTGCATTTCAGGCTTGAATATTGGTTCCAAAGGTGGCTGCAGGCTTATTTGCCTTTCTATGTATGTATGTACATAATATACATATGTATGATTACAATCTCCTGCCCTGCTTTAATAATATACTTAATTGCTTCTGGCCCCACCTCAAGCTGCCTAAATTCATTTCACAGGGAAAAGATTATTTGCTGTTGGCCTTTAGCAAATAAATTGCCTGCCATCCTTAATCTGGGTAATAAAAGGCACTGCATCAGCCTGCTCACAGCTCTGCATGTTGCATCTGCTTCCACACAAAGTATTACTGACAGCTATTTTCCTTGTGCCATCCCCAGCAAATGGAGTGAGTATATAATGTAAAATGTAAACCAAACAGATCTGCTGAGAGTCGAATTCCTTGTCTTCTATTATTCTTCCCCTGATGCTGAGTAAATTATTTGCATATGATATTTGCATCATGTTATTACATCTACTGTGCTATCTTTTTAAATGCCATGCATTGTAATAAATGGTAAATATACAGGTGCAATACTTTTATCAACTCGCATGTTTGCATATGTACATACACACACATGAAAGCACACATGTGCACACAACATACACGTACAGCCATGCATCTGCAACCACAGAAACTATAGCTATGTTTCACACTGCTCATGTCAATAGGCTTTTTCCCCGAAGTGTCATACAACAGGACACAAATTGAGCTGTAAAAAGGGGAAGACACATAAAAGAGAAAGGGGGACCAGAGTTCAGTTCAGATTTCTCCGTCTGAGGAGTCACTGATGTGATTTTTTTTTTCATTATGAGAGGGCACCAGGAGGCAGGATTGACCAAGGGTGGGGGGCAACGTGCAGCCTGTCACTCATTGCTTTCACGTGGGGTACTGTGGAGATGTAAGAGGTCCATGGTAGCACAAATGACATGGCCAGGCAATTCCCAGAGCATCAGGTGTGAGGCTGGAAAGATGAGAAGCACGTAAAAGTAATGCAGTGCAAGGAAGAGGCTCCAGAGGATATTGTAATCTCCTCCTTGGGATGCACGCTGCGCATCTGTGCTAAGTGTTATGGCATGGTTATGTGTGTCTTTAGTGGACGAATACAGGGCACTGAAAGCTTTCAGACTGCTTTGGTTTTTTTTAA
>NW_010200918.1:0-656 GCF_000695765.1 Mesitornis unicolor | reverse complement strand
ACTGCAAAAAATGGGCAAAATTTGGGATCAACGGAGCCAAATTTGGTGCAAAATTGGGTGGGAAATTGGGAAAATTTGGGTGAAAAATTGGGAAAAACTTTGGCTGGGAAATTGGGTGGGAAATGGGCAAAATTTGGGGGCAAAAATGAAAAATTTGGGGCAAAGTTGGGTGAAAAATTTGGGCCAATTTGGATGAAATGGGGAAAATTTGGAAGGAAATGGAAAATTTGAGGGGAAATTTGGGGGAAATTTGAGGAAATTGATAAAATTTGGAAGGAAATGAAAAATTTGGGGCAAAATTTGGAGAGAAATTTGGGGAAACTGGGAAAACTTGGAAGGAAATGGAAAATTTGGGGCAAAATTGGGTGGAAAATGAAAGATTTGGGGTAAAAATGTGACAAATTGGGGCAGAATTGGGTTCAAAAGGGGCAAAATTGGGGGAAAATGAAAAATTTGGGGTAAAATTGGTTGAAAATGAAAAATGGTGCAAAAAAATGGGCCAAATTTGGGATCAAGGGAGCAAAATTTGGTGCAAAATTGGGTGGGAAATGGGCAGATTTGGGGGCAAAATGAAAAATTTGGGGGAAATGGGCAAAAATTTGGGCCAACTTGGGTGAAATTGGGGAAATTTGGAAGGAAATGGAAAATTTGAGGGA
>NW_010200917.1:0-1674 GCF_000695765.1 Mesitornis unicolor | reverse complement strand
CAACCACACACCACAACATACAACATGTACAGCCGTGTATAGCACCATACAACCACGTGTGGCTGTGCACAACCACACATGACCATGTACAGCTGTGTAGGGCAACACACAACTGTGCACAGCCGTGTACAACCACGTATGACCGTGCACAGCTGTGTACAGGTGTGCAGGGCAACACACAACCATGTGTGGCTGTGCACAACCACACATGGCCACATACAACCGTGTACAACCACGTATGACCACATACAACCGCATACAATTGCGTACACCCACATACACCCACCACACACAACCACACACAACCCCATACAACCGCACAGATCAACGTACACCCACATACACCCACACACAACCCACACACCACCACATACAACGCGCATACACCCGTGTACAACCACACACACCTACGTACACCCACACACAACCCCGTACAGCCGCGTACACCTCACATACAACCCACTTACAACCCACGTACACCCACATACACCCCCACAGACCCACGTACACCCACATACACCCCCCATGAACCCACATACACCTCACATACAACCCACGTACACCCACATACAACCCCATACAACCCACATACACCTGCATATGACCCACGTACACCCACACAGACACCCACGTACAACCACACACAACTACACAGACCCACATACACCCGCGTACAACCACACAGACCCACGTACAACCACACACAACCGCACAGACCCACATACAACCCACTTACAACCCACATACACCCACATACAACCCACACACACTCACGTACACCCACACACAACCGCACAGACCCACATACAACCCACTTACAACCCACATACACCCACATACAACCGCAGACCCACATACACCCACATACAACCGCACATACACCCACGTACACCCACATACAACCACACAGACCCACATACAGCCGCATACAACTGCACAGACCCACGTACAACCCACATACACCCACGTACAACCGCAGACCCACGTACACCCACATACAACCCTGTACAGCCGCATACACCTCACATACAACTCACAACCCACATACACCCACATACAACCACACAGACCCACATACAATCGCACATACACCCACGTACAACCGCACAGACCCACATTGTACACCCACATACACCCACATACACCCCACATACACCCGCGTACACCCACAGACAACCACAGACCCACATACAACCCACTTACACCCCACATAAACCCACACACCACCGCACAGACCCACATACAACCCACTTACAACCCACATACGCCTGCATAAAACCACACATACACCCACGTACACCCACATACAACCCACATACACCCAGATACAACCGCAGACCCACATACAACCCACATACACCCCACATACACCCACGTACAACCCCACATACAACCCACTTACAACCCACACACACCCGCATACAACTGCACAGACCCACATACACCCACATACACCCACACAGACCCACATATACCCCACACACACCCACACACAACCACGTAAGGCCACCTACACCCATGTAAGGCCACGCGTTGCCACGTTAAGGCCACGTACCCCCCGCACAGCCCCACGAGTGACGCGGTGCAGCCCCACACGCCTGACCCCACGGTGGTCCCGGCGCCCTCGGGGGTCTCTGGCGGTACCCGGAGAGGGGGGTCCCGGTGTGGGGCAGG
>NW_010200916.1:0-12729 GCF_000695765.1 Mesitornis unicolor | reverse complement strand
AAAAAAGGAAAAGGGACGAGACCCTCGTGATATCTCTGTTTTATACAGAGTGTGACGTGTGTGGGATGGAATACCTCGTTGGTCAGTTTTGGGTCCGCTTCCCCCCCGTAGGCGCAGACACAGCACCCATGGTGAGACAACTGACCTTGAGCTTGTCTTCTAGCAGCGCTGTTTGGGAAAAGCATGCTGCCAGTTTTCAGCAAGTTCAGTCACTTAAAAGAGACTGAGCTGAAAAGTAAAATCACTAAATAGAAAATTAGTTCGGTTTAGCTCAAACTAGGACACTCAGACAACTGGTGACGAGACGAGAGAGCATAACCTTAAGCTGCACCAGGGGAGGTTTAGGCTGGAAATTAGAAAGCAACTTTTCATAGGGAGGGTGATCAGGGAGGTGGTGAAGTCACCATTCCTGGAGGTGTTTAAGGAGAGACTGGATGGGGCACTTGGTGCCATGGTCTGGCTGATGTGGTGGTGTTAGGTCATGGGCTGGACTTGATCTCAGAGGGCTTTTCCAGCCTCAGTGATTCTGTGATTCAGCTGCTGGTTCATAAAGGGAAGGTGTGATGGCCAAGGGCAATGTGTCCTACCCCACACCTCTGTGGTCTAACTCTTGGCTATGCTTGGTCTTTCTTTATCTCATCACCTGGTTGGGGTGATGGGTTGGAGTGGTTGGATGTCTCTTTGGACAACAACAGCATCTCTCTGACACATGTGGCTACTCCTCTTTCAACCTTACACAAGTGATACTTTAAAACACAGATTTAAGAGGCTTTTTGTACCCAGAGAACCTCCTGAACCTATCCTAGATGGTGCTGGGAGCTTTGAGCAGGTGAGAGACAATGCGGCAGGAGATCCTGAGGGTCTCACTGGGGAAGCTTTTGGGTCCTGGACCTTCCTTCCATCCCTTCTCATATCATTGTTTGAAAACATTTGTGAGCAGCGAGCGAGCCGCTGTGGCTGGCAGTGCCGCACTGTTTTACATCGATAATTCATCCCGAGATCAGCATTTAGAATTAATTCAATTAAGGAGCCCTCATCATTCATTTATGAGGAAGGGAAGCTTATAAAGAGCTGTAAACAGGGAACATCTTTGTGTGTGTGATGCTAAGGATGGAGTGTTTTTCTAGCTAGGTACTGTGCTTGTGGTGTCTCCTGGCCCATGGTGGGGACCTGGGCACTGCCTGGGATGGGGTGGGTACCGGACTGGGGTGCTCATTCACTGGTGATGTCAGCAAAGGAGCCTGACCAAGCACTGAGCGGTGACTTTAGTCCTAGATGTGAATCTGGATCAATTCTAAACCACGTTGTTAAGGCAGTGCAGTGCAGGGGCCCTTCATGGGTGTGCACAGGCACATCTGTCTCTGGAGTCACCAGTTCAGCCACCTCACTTGTATATGCACTTGAGTGACAGCCCCAAATTTTCTTTGTCTTTCCAGGTAGCTATGTGATCAAAACCATGTTTTTCCTTGGTTTTATAGGACCGTGTCCTGGATTTTATCTCTCTGACCTTCAATCCTCATAGGGAAGCCCCTTGGTGAGGTGATTTGCCTTAAGTCAGCCAGGGCTGCTGTGCTGGGTGAGGATTTGGGCAAGAGTCCCACTCTTGCTGGGTGAAGACATCCTGAATTGCTCTGTTTGTTTAGCTGGAATGGATATGCTTGGGGGTGAAGGATGAAGGATGGGATCTGGGTTTACTTTCCAGCCAAAGCTGGAGAGGATCATAACAAGAGCCCTTCTTTCTCTTCCACGTTGAGTCCATAGCAGTCCTCTGTGTTCCCACCATCAGGAAGAGCCTTTTCCACCTGAGGGTTTGGGTTCCAAGCATTCAACCAGCTCGGAACATGGCTCTTTAGCTTTCCAGACATACAGCAAGGCTTCTGGCTCGCAGTCTTTTTGTGATCTTTTCTGTGAGTAGGAAGGGAACTGCTCTGGTTTTATAGTTGGGTGATATTGAATTTTCTGGGGCTTGGGAAACTTGCCTGGCTGTTCAAGGGTGAGCCTTGACCCCTGGGTAAATGAACTTGGTAAATCAAAGTCCACCAAATGTCAGCAGACAGTTCATATTGCCTCATGGACAAAGCTACCTGCGAAAATGACTTTGGGATCATTTTGTCTCAAATGCCCTTCCCCCTTCTTCTGTGGCTGGTTACGGTTCTCCATTGACCGTCCTAGCCCCACGCCAGCTCCACGATTAAGGATATGAAGCGCCTTGCCAAGCCCAGCTCATGGTGGCAGCTGCTTGCATCCCACATTTCCCAGAACTGACTTGACAGGGAGCTGTTCCTGGGCTCTGTCCTTTTCCTCCTTTATATCTGAGCAGAAACACGTTGTGACAGGCCAGTGATGCAGAAAATAACTTGCTGTTCTCCAACTGTTGCATTCCTTGACCCCAATTAGAATGTGGTGCATGTAGAAGTGTCAGCTTCTTGCTTTCTCTCTGCTCGCCATCCCCCTGACCAAAATTCCCATTATAAAGTTGACACCTGAGTGCTTCACGGGGTGGAAATCATTGCTGACCAAGTAGAGGGTCAGAGCAGATCTGAAGTCCAGCCCTGGTGTTTTTCTGGCCTTTGTTTCAGAAGAAGTTGCAGCAAAGCTGACAGAGTTAGGAGATATTCCTATCTGGAAGGGCAATATTTCCCCTTGACCTGCCTATATAGGGTTGGATTGTGCCTGAAACATGAAGCTCTATGTCCCTTGCAGACCTCCAGCTTGGTATTAGAGTATTTCTTTTCAACAGTTAATGTACTCATAGCTGAAGGATGAGTAAGGGAGTTTATGGGCTGGGATGAAGCAGCCCATGGGGTGTTCCCATGGGATTCAGGACCATCCAAGACTGCATGTGTTTCTCTACTTCCTCATGCCCCTGCCCTTCATGTAAGAGACCTATTGGTAGCTCCCCTTCCTGCATCTGTTAATCTTTTACCTTCATTTATCTTACAAGTGTGGCATAGCAACTCATGAACTCTCTCAGGACAAGTGAGCACAAAACAGGTCTGGACTTGTGTCTGAGATGTGTCTGAATTTTCTTCCCACTGCTTTACATGTTGAATCGTCAGTCGTGGACATCAGGCACGTTTCAAATCACAGCTGCCTTGTGCTCCCTGATGCACAACCTCTCTTCAGGTTATTTGTGTGTGATTCAACGGGATGGGAGGAAGACAGGGCTCCAGACTGTGACTCATTCAGTCTTTTCCCACTGCTGCTGTAATTCAAGTGGAAGTCTCAGAAGATGGTAAAACCTTCAGGCATGTTAAAGATGCCAGGCTTTAAGTGCGTATGAATGAATCCGGAGTTCATTTTGAACTTGGAAAAACAGGGTAGGCTTGCTCTGATCTTATTGCCTCTGCCTGTTGCTGAGTATCTGTCTCCTTGAAAAAAGCTGCTGCATAGGGGTGGTAGTAGTACCCATGTGCATTCCTAAATCCCTAATATTGAGAGGGCTATTGTATAGAGAGCAATAAGAAAAGATCAAGCCTCGTCCTAAAGAGAATCTTACACCCAGAAATTAATGGAGCTGAGGAAGAATGAAGAATTTGGCAGGGTGCTTCTGCCTTCATTTGTTGCCATGGGACTCTGTCACCCGCGTTGTTTTATTGGGGTTAAGCTCAGGACCAGCACTGGGAAGCTGAGCTGAGCATACAGAGTGCAGCAGTTCGTAGACGTGCCTCCCATCAGTGGAGGATCTCCCTCTCTGCTGGGTGCCAGGGACCTCCTGTGATCACTGAGGATGACCCTGGCTATGGCTTTCCCTCCATATCAATTTCCCTATCCCTTTCCCTATGACTCTATCACACCATTAGGATTCAGCAGCATGTTCTGCACTCTCTGCATGCTAATGCTGGATTCCTCTCTGCCCACTCCGACATCCCTTTTGGTCTTAGTAGGCAGCTGTTGGGTTGAAGGTGGAATATCCTCTTGGATGATGGAGCTCATGCAAGGGTCGTCAAGATATCTTCTAATAAGGCTGATCACCTCGACCTTCTCAGTGGTGTAAGGCACAGGGATGGCTCTTCATCCAACTCCGAGTGTTGGCTGTCCCACACAGGTGCTTGTTTGGAGACAAGAGCAGAGATTGAGGAAACCCTCCAGTGCCTCAGGAGAGAAGATCCCGTGAGAAACTCAGTGAAGGAAATCCAAGCTGTTACATCAGTATTTTGATTTTAAATAACTACACATATAACTCATGAAAAAAAACCCCAAAAACCCAACTCCAAACCAACCATTTTTTTTGTCCTATAACAGCAACAAACCTTTTATCCACTAAACACCAGCAACCACCACTTTTGTCGTATGCAGCTTCCCAAACAACCAAATGATTTGCGACTTTCATTATTTCCGGGTGAGAAGCGTATGATGCCAAGGTGTTGTACAGCCTCAGGTCTGAGAAGGTCTTAAATATGAATGAAGTGGGTAATACATGAGGGACAGGCAGTGGCATGACACTGAGCGAGCTGTGGTGGCTTCATGCAGAAGAGGCTTTTGTCTCTGCAGTTGGGATGAGTGGCAGCTAAAGATCTGCTTAATAATTTGTGCCATGAGAGAAGGAAAAATAATATGGACAGAGTGGAGCCCTCTGAACAGATCAGTCTCTTCCTTTGTTTTCTTCTGCACTCTATATTGGGATGCTAAAGATTAATCCTCTTGGAGGGATCATGCATGGCCAGCTAAGGAAAGGATGCTGGTATAGAGAAGGTTCAGAAATTCTTCCTTTTTCTTACCATCTTCCACAGAGATCATAGAATCACAGCATGGTTTGGGTTGGAAGGGACCTTAAAGCTCCACCCCCTCCATGGGCAGGGACACCTCCACCAGCCCAGGCTGCTCCAAGCCCCGTCCAACCTGGCCTTGGGCACTGCCAGGGAGGGGGCACCCACAGCTTCTCTGGGCAACCTGGGCCAGGGCTTCACCACCTCACAGTCAAGAATTTCTTCCCAGTATCCAGTCTAAATCTCTCCTCTTCCAGTTTAGAACCATTCTCCCTCATTCTATCACTCCCTGCCCTTGTAAAAAGTCCCTCCCCAGCTTTCCTGTAGGACCCCTTCAGGAACTGGAAGACTGCTATAAGGTCCCCCTGGAGCCTTCTCCAGGTTGAACAGCCCCAAATGTTTTGGCCAGTCCTTGTAGGGGAGGTGCTCCAGATCATAGCTTGAAACAGAGAGAGGAAAGCTGTTCTTGCAAGTAGTGCTGTCACCAAAAACCTGCCTTGGCTCTCTGTCTAGAGGACTTGGAAGAGGGTGAAAAACTGCAGCAAAGTTTATTTTACAGAAGATAAGCTTTAAGCTGAATATATATACATATATTTTCTGTCTGACAGTAATCAGGGATTTTTTTTTTCCCTGAAAAAGAAAATAACTGCCCGATCTCCAGCTTCATTTTAACTTGAAAAATGCTGTTTTCTTAACAATTGTTTGAAAAAGGATTTCGGGATGAAAACCTAATGGATGGCTCAAAAGTTGATTAAGAAAGAGGGGAGATGCTAAGTCAAAGTTTTCTAGCTAGAAATAGTGATTTATTATCCAGCGATCTTTGCAAGTGACAAAATAACCAATTAAGTACAATTCATCATCAGAACGTAAAGCTGCCACTGGAATAAGTTAGAAGATTTTTATGAACAATTCGTAGCCTCAAATACTGATTTAAACGTAGCATAGTGTGTATTGAGAGTTGGTCAAATGCATTGAGACGCTGGGAAAGGCTTAAGAAGATTCTGAAATTTTGTCCCCCGTAGAAATTTATTTTTTTTCCTGAGGAAGGATTTGAAAAGGGCATTTTAGGATGATGTCTTATACGGCAGCAGTCATTTCCCATAAAACGTCAGCCATAATAATTATTTTTATGCAGATCCTGAGGCACAGAGAGATTAAATGACTTTGTCAAGGTCAGGCAGTGAGTCAGAGGCAGAGCCAGTGAATGGATGCGAGTCTCGATTCAGGGGCTGTGGTGTACACACGTAGCTTTTACTTATCTCCAGGGCTCAGTGCACTCAATCTTTCTGGGTGTGATGTCCCAGCATCTCCTAACCCAGCTGTTTCTGCAGGAGGGGTGCAGTCCTGGGTTCCTAACCATCTCTGGTTGATCCTTAGCATCAGCATGACCTGCATGAGTTTACCAATGAGTACATTGTTCTTGATGGGTCAACTCCCTGGGGATAGTTGTGGTGATGGATGGCTTCTAATTGGCTGTGTCCTTACTCGATACCCTAGGTAAAGTTGTGGGAAGAGGTCAGGCAAGGGTTTTCCTGCATGGCTTTGTACTGATAACGATGGGTGCTTAATTTTAAATACCCACTGGATAATATTCACTGTCTTCTTGAGGTCACCTGGAGATTAGAAGTCCTGCAGCCTTAAGTGCTGCACCATTTCTACCTGTGAGAACTTGTGTAGTGGTGAATCTTGCATTGCTGCTGCTTCTAGGGTAGGGATCTGGTAGGGGTTTGCTTTCTAGCCATTTTGGAAATCTTTCTGATCAGCCTAGTTCAGCCACACCAGCCCCCAGGGGATGTATAAACTGCAGCAGTTGTACACTCATTCGATGAAGTCAGGTAAGTCAACTGCATTCCTCTTTGGACATTGTTTGTGCCTCCCGGTATCTCCTCATGAATTATGCTATGGAAAAGCCTTATTGCTAAGGTACTGTAGCTAGTTTCGTCTCCTGGTCACTGCAGGTTTGCTTCCAAATCGGTTTTGTTCTGTTTTAAGTGACTTGAATGCTGGTCCTCCTGACATTTCCCCTGGGCCTCTCTCCTGCAGTCTGATAGATCTTGCTGTCAGGAAGCTATTCCTCATACTCAGGCTACTTCTTATCAGTCTGTCACTTTTTCAACTCATTGGGCTAATAGTTTTCCCATTACAAGAGCTGTCTCTCTGTGTCCTTTCGCCCCGGTCTCCCCAAGGGACCCTCTTTCTTCTTGTGCTAAAAGAGGGTCAGACTAGATGACTTTACAGGCCTTTTCGTCCCCTCCTGCTCTAACTTCTTGGAGCCTGAGAGATTCTGGATCTGACCTACGGTGAACTCTGGCAGAGTGTGTAAAAGATCTGTTAAAATAAGCAATGAAGGCATCGATATCCATAAATCCCACCGGTTTAGACATCCTCATAAATTTGAGAATTATACCTAAGGAGAGGTGAAACAGGGTCTTTTCTATACTGGGTGCACATGACTTTTGGGGGCACAGGGAAAGGCTGAGCTATTCTGGTGCTGAGAAAGTTTCTTGGATTTGTAGCAAGGTTTTCCAAGGATAAGAAGAAATGGGAAATTGAAGGCAGGAAAAACAAAACAAGAAACATCACTTCTGACCCTCATCTGAGAAACCAAGAAAAGGCTGAAGGCCTTTTATCCACATGGATTCAGTTCAAGGCTGGAGCACCACTGAAATCTTCCAGACACTCTATGCATTTAAAGCTCATAAAGGCAGCTAGACCATCTAGGCTCCAGATGTGCACAGATGTGCCCCACTGTGTGCCAGCATCTGGCATCATCAACGCTGTCCTGCACCCCCAGCCTCCTCTCTGGAGGACACCTCACCAGCCAAGCAGCTGGGCTGGAGAGGAGAGCAGCAGTACTAAGTGCTGATGAAGCAATAATGAAATTAATAGCCTCTTAACGTTCTTACATTAGCAACAACGTCAGCGTGTCAGTAAGTATTTACAGTACGAGTTGCACTCATGTCATTTTGGTACACTGAGCACTTCGTATTTGCAGCTCTCTGCCATAGCAGTGAAATCAGTCAGCCAGTCAGAACAGAAACACACCCAGGAGGTATCGGTCCTAATGTCATTGGGCCAGGCTTTCGATGATAAGCAGGAAGGGGCTGTCATTCCTGCACTGAGATGCCCTCAGGTCTCTGCCTGAGGCCGCTTCGGGTTCAGCTGAAGGAAGGCTCAGCTCTCAGCAAAGGGAGAACATTTCAAAGGGTTTTTCAATCATCTCCTCTCCAAGACCTCATAGAAAGCACCAAATCAGTGTGCTTTCCAGGGCTATGCACTACTTGGTTTTAAAGGTCTGAAATAACTTCACATGTTTTGAAGAGATTGGCTACCAAGAAGATGGAGACTCCCTTT
Source organism: Mesitornis unicolor (assembly GCF_000695765.1). Classification (NCBI taxonomy): domain Eukaryota; kingdom Metazoa; phylum Chordata; class Aves; order Mesitornithiformes; family Mesitornithidae; genus Mesitornis; species Mesitornis unicolor. The sequence continues at coordinate 4,666 of NW_010200916.1, read as the reverse complement.
CCACAAGGAGTCACATGGAAAAGACGAGGGGGTAATGGACACAAGTTGCTTCTGGAGAGATTCCGACTGAACTTCAGAAGAAATCTGTTTACCATGAGATCAATCAGACATTGGAATAATCTATCAATGAGATACTGGAATAATCTCCCAGGGGAAGTGGTAAATTCCCCTACGCTGGTCAGTTTGAAGAGGCAGCTTGACAGGGTGCTGACTCAACTCATTTAAATGATACTTTTACCTTGAGAGGTTGGACTGGATGATCCTTGTGGTCCCTCCCAACCTGGTATTCAATGATTCTGTGATCCTATAAGATTGTTTCTTGCACTAGAAGATCTTTCCTTGTGCTTCCTGCCTATCATCCTGAATCTTGGACATCCCAAGGCCCTTTTCCCCACCAGATGTCTTGCTTCTGCGCTGACAGTGAGTGCAGATGTCTTTCATGCTCTGGTGCTGTTTTAAAGTCTTGGATTAGAATATGGGTTTGATCTTGGGACCCCTAATTGCTCATCTGCAAGGAGAGTTGATTTCTGACATTATAGTCCAGGTTCATAAGGGATATGAAGGTACTTGACTACCGAAGGTGCCAAAAGCTCGTTCTTTTAAGGCAGAATACACTGAAATGTCCCAGGAACCTTACAGCAGGATGCGGCTCCCACTGGAAGCAGTGCAAAAAATCCTGCTGATTTCCATGGGGGATGTGCAGACCCTAAATGGGCTTTTTAGCCTGTTTTCTCCTCTAATGAGAAGATAGTTGGACTTTGGAAAGTGCCACGTTTACACAGATCGTTTTGCTGGCATTGATATCTGCAATCAGAGAGGCCCCGCTATGCAACAGTGTGGGCAAATTATTTACTGCTGCTGTCCCTCTGTTTTCCTCTGCAAGATCATTAACCTCGCCGTGCAAGCCAGATATGTCAGGATCCATGAATATTTGTCAAGGTGTGCGAGATCCATTAATACGGGTCTCTACAGAAGTAAAAATATGACAGCGTTTGAAAGTATTTTGTTGAGGTTTCAGATATAGCAGCAGCCGTGGCGAATTCACATTTGTCTATTAAAAAGACAAGAACAACGCAGGGAAAAAGAAAGAATCCCAGCACTTGAAGGATTAAATAGTGCATTGACTGCCTACAGCATAACAGGCCCTTTGAAGGCCTGGGTGTGATAAAGATGCTCATGCCCATCTGACACGCAGCAGACGCTGAAGTCAATAGAATTACATCAGGGGTAGATTTTAATTTGGCCCCTTGCTCCTCACTTTCTGCTGTCAGGTTATGGTTTCAAGTCAAAGCATTATAAATCATATATAGAATAAGGAAATGTGAGGACTGTGTAAACTGATATAAGAGCCTGAGCTCCTGCAAGCGCTCGAGTCCTAGCAGAAGAACTGATGAGCAGGAGTGGTTTTGGAGAGAAATCTTAAAGGGTTCAAATCAACCAGAAGTGTCAGTCAAGTAGTCCTGACAATGCTGGGAAATCAGTGCTGAATTCTCAAAGAAGAGCGTGCAGGGAAAATGATACCATTTGTTTGCAATTCTAATACAATGAATCAACAGATCGCTTGCAAAATGCTCCTAATGAAAATGCGCATAATAGATGTGCAGAACCAGGAGGGAGAGAGACGAGGTGTCTGTGCTAGCGAGGAGAGGGGGGATCTCCTGCTGAAATTTGGATGTGTTCTGGTATAGCCGGGCTGGATCTGTCATCCATAAAGTCCTGGGAGAGCCTGGCCGTGAAAGATGTAAATGTTTGCCAGGGGAGAAGAGGTTTTGATAAAGAAGCAGTTGTTGTTATGGAAGGGCCAACTGTTTGGTAAAAATAGCAAGCGTGGAAACATGGTATAACATCTGAATGGATTAAAGATGATCTGAAAACTGAGACAGCTCTCCTAATAGGCAGCCCCAGCATTATTCCTCTGTTTTCTTTTCCAGCTTCTAGCGCTGTGTGATTTTTTTTGTTGGGGGGTTTTTTTTTTTGGTGGGTTCTTTTTGGGAGTGGGGGGAGTCATTTCCATGGGAAGTGGATAGAGATCAACTGCTCATTGTCTTTTCCAGGGACTTTCTGAGGGAACTAGCAGATGTCAGGTTCAAAAAAAAGTGGAAACTCATTCTGTGGGAAGGAAAAAACATCTCTTGGGTCACAAAAATTAATGGACTGGTATAACTTCCTGCTGCGGGACATATTCTGGGTTCAAAAAAGCAGCCAGACAAATCTGTAGTAAAATCATCAATGGAGGTCCATTCACTGTAAAGTTTCTACACTTTGCCTTGGGACATCTTTCAGCCTAGAACTCCTAGAAAGAGTGTTTTTTTTTATATGGCTGAATGCTTTTGCCTTTTCCTCTGCTCTTCCTGTGGCATCCTTCCTCAGTGAAGGTGGTATAAGTAGACAGCTTGCAAATTCTACTGAAATGCAATGGGACTCTCCAGGCCGTATGTCTGTAAAGTGGTTAATTCAGGTTCACGATGTGTCTGGGTATGCTTTCAAGGGCAATGAGAAAGGCAATGCTGCATGCTTACAATATCACCCTTTTCCTATAAAATTGAGCTCTAAGCCAAAGCTGACACAAGTCGCTGGTTTTGTCAGTCATTCGATAGGGCTGGATCTCAGTTTTTCAGGTCTAAAAGAGGAGTGTGGGCAGCTTGTGTCAGACTGTTGGCTTGAAATGAGACATATTGGCACCTTTGGATGAAGAAAGCAGAGTGGCAGGTCTTAATTATTTTCAAACTATTCATTTCTCAGTAAAACCATGGAGAAACAAAGCCTAGATCCTCCTCCAAGTCACAACAAAGCAATTACGGTGTCATAGGAGGACAGGTGACGTAGGACGACCCTTTGGGGATCTGAATAAAGCTTTTGAGCCAGGTGACCCCCAAAATTACCTGTCATTTGTGCTTTTTTTGGGAAAAGTGTTGTGGATGCAGAAGCATTAAGGTTGAGCATTAAGGTTGTTGGCGATCTGGCTTCTACCTCTTCTGGAGTCTCATCTCTCTAGGCCATGATGGAAATTGCTCAAAATTCACTGCAGTGTAGTATACATCTTCAAGGAAGGATATGAGGTGCGAATGGAAAGGTGCTCACGTCCACAGTGATGATCAGACTGGAAGCAGCAGTGTCATAGGACAGAAGCTCTGCTGTGCTGTCTGTTTATCCCAAAACTGCTGTGTAAAAAACCAACCAAACAAACAAAAAACAACAAAAAAACCAAACCAGAATCCAAATATGAAATGCTGGAATGATGTAGCATCACACTACCCATTTTGGCTCCAGGTCCAGAAGGATGAACATTGCTTTCTTCCTGAAAGGACCCTTGGGTGGCAGAATAACCAACTCCTTGTAGAACTGGCCCAGAATATCTGCAGTCTTCTCTTTCCTCCGACACACAAATATGTGTGTTCTGTCACCAAATATAGGTCGGGATGATAGGAAAACTCTGTGGATAACTTCAGTGTGGGAACAGGTGGCTCTCTCCTCTCCCCATATGAGAGCCAGTTGTATGTTCTTTCAAAGCAAGTTTCATGGATTCCTGAACTTCTCCCAAGACTTTAATGGCTCAGAAATAGAGAAAGAAGAGCAGTGCCAGCTGCACTAAAAAGCAGCTTTTCCCCACATTCCCTTTCCAATACCCAACACGGAAAGCAGAATTTGGTGTTTAGGGGTACGTGAGCATTGTGAGTCTCCCCAATTGAACTTACACTCTGTCTCCTTGGCACTGGAAAGCTCCATCGAAGAAGGGCAGGAAATTGGGTTCCCTGACCCCTCTTCTCTCCCTGGGCTGCCTAGAAGAACAGGACTCGTGTGTCTAGGTAGGTTTCTGCTAATTATATTGCTTCTTTTCCCTTCACACTTCTGTAATTTTTTTGCTTTCCTCTTTATTAATATTTTTTTTTTCTATTTCCTTCTCCCAGTGCTTTCAGCATCTTCCATTTTCTCTTTTCCCTGTTGCTTCCCTAAAGGCACAAAACAAAATGTGTATTTCTACCCTAGATATATTGGATAATAGGCTCAAAAGGAGAACAGAGACAGACTCCATATCAAAGACCATGCATGGAAAAAAACCAACTCAGGAAGACAAACTCTTGCATATCAAGGGAATACCCAGTTGCTTTAAGTGTTGCCCACCTGGGACAGTTGTAAGATCAGTTTAACCCACTGTGCTGGCCAAACAGTGAGCAGAAGCCTGTGAAGAGGAAGAATATGGGCCAGCTTAATTTTCCCAGCTTCCAGTATAGTAAGGAAAAGTTTTGTGGGCATTTTGACGTTTACTCTTTGGCTTGGAGACCGGTCTTAGATCATTCGTTTCCACAATGAGTTTTTTATGTGGTCCACAGTGAAGGTTTTGTTCCCTCTTCGGAAATGCTTCGTCTGGTTCCTGGTGGATGCCACCACATCCTGGGACTAGTCCAGGGTGTTATCATTATTTTAGGGCAATGAACCACTTATTTGTGCAGAGTGCAGTGCCAGTTCTATTTTTGGCAAAGCATCTTCTAAGGCGCATTTTCTTAATTCTGGTCCTCGCTAAATGCCATCTTTGGGTTTTTCGCTGCTTTTTTTTTTTTTTTTTCCCATGAGAGGCTGCTGCGGTTTCTTAGCATCTTCAGGTGCATGGAGGTGGCTGCTATCTCCTGAGAAGATGGAAATCACAGAATCTCAGGAGTTGGAAGGG